>NC_079334.1:1720000-2020000 GCF_029582105.1 Oenanthe melanoleuca | reverse complement strand
GGCTGCTAACACTGAGAATAGATCAGTTTTGCCTGTCTTCAGATTCATCAGCTCAATGCCACTGATTTCTCAATGAGATTAACTTCCAGGTGAAGCACCAATTTAATAAATTGAGTCTGCTTCATCTCAGTATTGCTTCAACAAGCTGGTAGAACTAAACAGCACTCAGCTGGGGAAATGCCATGTTTTGAAATGAGTTATTTTCAATTATTTGCCACTGAAAAAAAATTACACAGATCTTGAAGAATGTTCAGTGAGTCTCAGGCTCAGGAAAATGGTTCTGTTGTGATGGATCTGAAACAAGCACTGTTCTTGCTTCCCCAACTTCTTTTCTGAAACCAGACTGACTCTCCTGAAGTCTCATTTCTTTATTGTATTGTCCAGTAACAATGCAAAGATAACTAATTGCAGTGGGCTTGCTCTCCAACCAAAGTCATAATCCTGCACACAGGGAGCTCTATCAGAAGCTGCAGCTTTTCCTTCTCTTACACTCCAAACTCTGCTAATGCCCATCAGCTTTCTTTGTCCTCCCAGGCCCGGGTTTATTCAGCTGAGATGGTTATTTTCCAACAGAATGAAAACCTGGGCCCTTGGCTACCTTCAAACCTTACCCAATTACTTGAGATTTATTATTCATTTAATACAGATTTAAATTACCTATTTTCTGTCTCACTTTACCACAGCAGTGCTAGTAAAAAACCCAAAATACAACACAAACTTTTTTAAATTTTTTTTTTTTTTAAAACCAGGACATACAGTAATGTACATTCTCTAATTGTGGGATAAAACAGTTACTTAAAAGTGTGCACACTTCTACATTTGTGAAAAAACTAGAAACTTCACCTTTCTGCTGGGCTATAGCATTCAGACTTACTGGACTTACCTAATTTTTTTTTTTTTTTAAACTACCACACTCCATAGAACAAAATTCTGTCTGTATATTAACATTTCATCTTGCATAAATGTATGTTTCAGCAGTTATGAAAATGAGACAGCTGACAGTTGACTACTATATGTGAACAGATGCTGTGAAAACTTCCCTTTAAATAGTTCTGTCAATGCAATGTCAATTTTAGAAGCGACACCACTGCTGTTCTAGGACATGATCCTGCAAACTCTCACTCACACAGGGAGTCCTGATGATTTCCACAGAACGTTTACATTTATAAGGCTCTGAAAGGTCAGCTCCTTAGCTGCAGAGCTCTGCTTAAGAGTGACTGACAAACACACAACAAAGTATTAGTGGTGCTGAGCTCTGCTCCTTAGGGCAGTGACATTTGCAGCCAGCAGTATTCACCTGGGCAGTACATACATTTTCTTTAAGAAGTTACACGAAGCATATTAAATAAACTTAAGGAACTGTTAAATGAGCTAAAGCGTGGAGATAAAGAATGTCATGTGAAACCAAGCTTGCGGTACCAAGCAGAACTTGGAAAAATTAATCTGCCGAGAAGATGGGCTGAGGTTGAACAGGAAGGAACAGTTCAGCTGTGCCACCACAAACCCAAGGCGACCAGCAGCCGCCCCTTTGTCGGCAGCAGCTTCACCGGCGGCTGCCTGGCAGCGGGGAAGGAGTTTGGGGAGGGGAGCGGGCGGTGCTGAAGGACAGCGCAGCGCTCCCCAAAACGGGGACCCCAAAAAGGGAACCCCAAAAAGGGGGACCCCAAAAAGGGACCCCAAAAAGGGAACCCCAAACCCACTTGGGAGCGGGCAGAGCACGGGGGTCAGCGCCGGCACGTTGGGAGGGATGTGGGGACACAGGGAGCGCATCTCTCCCCAGGAGGGCTGGGGACACTTTGGGAGGGATATGGGGAAACAGGGAGCGCATCTCTCCCCAGGGCAGGGCTGGGGGCACTTTGGGAAGGATGTGGGGAAACAGGGAGCGCATCTCTCCCCAGGGCAGGGCTGGGGCACTTTGGGAAGGATGTGGGGACACAGGGAGCGCATCTCTCCCCAGGGCAGGCTGCAGCTCCTTCCCAGCGCTGCCCCGCGATCCCCGCGGGAGCACAAAGCGGCGCACACAGGCACACAAAGGAGGATGCTCGGGGCCCGCGGGAGGGGGCCCGCACCCTCCCCGTCCCTGGAGGCGCTTACCTTGAGCAGCACAAAGAGCCAGAGCAGGCAGGAGCGGGCCCCCGGGGCCCCCCTCCGGCGGCGGTCGGGCATGGGGGAGCGGGGCGGCTCCGGCCGGGGGGGCGGCTGCTGCTGTGGCCCCGGGACCCCCGGCTCTGCCCCCCGGCTGCCGGCGCTGGGCTCCGAGCCGTGCCCGGCGATGGCGAACAGCGGCTGCATCAGGCGGCCGGCATCCCCTCCGAGCGGCGCATCCCGCGCCCCCCGCCCCTTTTATTGGGGGTTTGCGGCGGGGACGGGAGGAGGAGGAGGAGAGGAGGAGGAGGAAGAGGAGGCGACGGCGGGTGCTGTCTCCCCACCCAGGAGTTTGGGCGATCGCGCCGCTCGCCGGCTCCGGCGGAAGGCGAGGGCTGGGAGATGATGGAAGGTGGGAGATGGGAGGTGATGGGAGGTGGGAGATGGGAGGTGATGGGAGGTGGGAGATGGGAGGTGATGGGAGGTGGGAGATGGGAGATTGGAGGTGGGAGATGATCCAGGAGCCGCCGCCCTCGCCCCAAGCCCTCCCCTCCGCGCAGCATCTCCTCCTCCCCGCGGGCAGAGCACAAGGCGGCGGACAAAAAGGCATCCTCACCACCCACCAGCAACCCTTCCCCGCTGTCTTTTTGCCTGCCTTTACTGCGATCGGGGGACAGAAATGCAGCCAGCATCCCGCCAGCATCCCTGGTGCCCGCTGGAGGGCAGGGGAAGGAGCGGCAGGAGCAGGAGCTGTACCCGGGTACCGGCACAGACACACCGCACATGGCTGTGCTCAGCAGTCCGGTTAAACCTGTGGACAGCTCTTCAGATGTTCGAGCTGCAGGGCTGAACCTGCACGGGATGGAGAGCTCATTCTGTCCCACAAGGTACTCGGACCCGGGGGTGCGAGGGGGACACAGAAAACTGGGGTCACCTCCCTCTTTTCCCCACACCCCACCCAGCGATCCTGCAAGTTAATCAGGGCCGTCTCCAAAAACACCTTAGCAAGAGTCTTGCTTAGGATGATGTCCCCAGAAAAACACAAAACAAAATCAACCAAAAAATCCCCAACCAAACACTTTGAGGAACCAAACCAAAATCCCGAAGCGCTTAAACACCTTCCCTATTCAAGCACCACGATGAAAACAGTCTTCCCAAAATGAGAAGACTGCCTCAGAATCTGGTTTGTCACAGACCATGCTCTTACTCACACCGGTATGTATTAGGATGCATCCCTGGTAACACTGTCAGAGCTACAACAAAGATCAATTCAAACAAAATAGGGTTGCAAGTGTGATAAACAGCTGTTAATCTGTAACACTGCCTGGGGCCTCAAACTTCAGAGCAACTTTGGATCTAGGTGTAGTGCCACAACTTAGAGTGCCACCATCTCACTCTTCCTTAAAATAAATCAAGTAGTAGCTAAAAGTAGATTCTGGGATGGTTTTCAGATTTTCTAAGTAATTTAGGCGAGATGAACCCTATCACAGTCTTGTGGGAATGTCCTTTAAACCAAACAAACACAGAGCTGTGCTCTAACAGCACTGGTAAATTAGACAATAATCAATCTGTGCTTCAGAGCACGACCCAGCTTATACATGGAATATTTTTGATTTCCTTATAATTTAAACACTCAGTCAAAAAAAAGCTTGATTTCAAAGTGGCCAAACCAGAGAGGGATGTGCTTATTTTGTACTGAAATGGGCCCTTAAGCAAAGATTTGCCACACTTGATGGGGATTAATCAAGAGAGCGAAGGAGAAATTCAGGCCCCGTGTAGACACTGGCACAAAGCCTAAATTTAGAAATCCAAAAAGCAAATGCTATTCATGTGTTCATTTATAAGAAGCTGGGGACATTAGAGACATATTCAGTGCTACCAGTGAAGGACACAGACTTCTCTTGTGTTCTCACCACTCTGGTAGCATTTGAAGCATGATCTGAAATTGGTATGCAAGGGGTTAACCAGAGCTAAATTTCCTTCAGTATTTATTTGAAAGACAAAGATGTGAATTTCTTTAGAAAACTAAAATTTTGCCAGTATTTGAGAGCTGAAAAAGGAACTTTAGACGGGGAACCTCTTGTTCATTAAGTAAATTGAACTTAAATAGTAAATGATTATTGTCCCTAGGGCTGTATGCTTCTTTCTTCTCCACTATTCCACTTATTTACAAACATTTAGACATTAAAATGATGATGGCATAAGCAAGGCTAAAGATTAAAGATATTTAAAAGGAAAAAAAAAAAAAAAAGAAAGTGTAAAAATTCTAGTAGAATTTTAGCCTCAGGACAACATTATCAGAATCAAAGAGAGTGAACAATAGCTGAAAGAAGTGAGAAATATTTCTGCAATGAAACCTTCAATAAAGTACCAAGATAATAAAGTTTTCTGATCTGTCTCTTCAAGCTGAGGAAAATGCAGCCAAGAGAACTCAAGGATTGCATCCTCTTTAGTTTATGGGGGTCTAGCATTACTCAACTTTTTGAAAAAAAGGCCAGTGCTTTGGAAGATTCCAATTTGTAAATAGAAACTAATCCTTCAGAAAAATATAAAAGCAGAGGCAAAAAAAGAAGAGGATCTATGAAAACAGAGTCACCCTTATTTGTTTCTAGAACCTAAACAATAAAAAACAGCCAGCCTATTAATAAACCAGCAAAGCTTGAAAAATAGAGACAATGAGATAACTTTTATGTGCTCATGGAAAAAGAAACAGGGTAATTTGGTAAGTGGTTAGTTATAGAGAAAGACATGGGTGCTCTATAACCCTCTCCATGAGCCCAGGGGGAAAGGAAGTGCTCAGCAGAATATCTCACAAATTGGAATTTCATTTATTTGGATGAAAAGCACACAAACATTTGAGAAAAATTAAAAAAAAAAAAAAGAATCAGAAAAAAGGGTTCAAATGGGAAACATTTGTTCTGGAGTTAAACACAGCTTTTTCTGAAATATTGGGATTTTGGTGATTTGAACTACATTTTTTCCCCCCTCTCTTCTTTACATTCCAGAAACTTGAAAAACCTCTTCTTGGCACAGCAGAAGTTTAGACATTTTCCCAATTAGTAAGACCCAGTGAAAGCCCTGACCTTGGCATTTGTGGAGCTCCTGCAACACAGAGCAGCTCATGACCAGAGTCCTTCACTGTGGAAAATGTCCCTTCACTCATTAAACTGACACTTGTGGGTCTCTCCCACCTCTTCCCAGAACACATCAAAGGTGATTTAGGGCATTGCAGGCTGTTCTGAGCTGTGAGATCCACAGGGATCATTGAAGCCCAGCTCCTCCATGACAGCACTGATTCATGACAGGAGCATGTGCACTAAAACACCTCTCATTTTTCCTTTGGGAACACATCCTAATTTTTTCTTGGACAAACTCTGGGCTGCAGTGGGCAGCCAAACTCTGAATGCAGCTGGGAGAATCTGCACACAACTTAGAGCAGAGGGGCCTGACAGAGAGGTGCCCAACGTGGTATTTTGGTACAGGGTCCTGGCTCTCCTCACTAGATTTACTGTAAAATCTGGGCAGGAATTATTTCCTGATGTGCAATGTGCAGAAAAATGATAAAGTATTTCATTATAATATAGATATTCTATATATAATATATAAAGGCATTATAGCAGACAGCCCTAGAAGACAAAAATGGTTTAAAGAAAACCCTCTTGAATTTTGAGAGCACCTACAAGGTGGACCCCACATCAAACACACAAGAACTTCTCAGGCAGCTCATCAACCCCTTGGAGGTTGTGTTAGTTATTAGAGCTTTACCTTTATTTAATGACCTGATCAATTAAAATACTGGTTTTGCTTTCATGAATGTATTATCCTAACTAGACCAGCATTAATTACCATTTACCACTCTAGATTATCAGAGAAAAATAGAAATCAAGCTGTTTCATGGTTTCAAATGTTTGTATGACTGCTCCTGCTGGTAGCTCACATGGACTTGATTTCAGGTTTATGGTAAATGGTTCCCTTATCCCTGAAAACCCCAAAGCAACATTCTATCAGATGTGCCTGGCCTAGGGAAAAAAGCTGTAAATTAGCATTTGTTCCTGGTTGCAGTATAAACCCAGATTTATATGAAGATTTACAGGCCTCAGCAAGTCTGGATAAGCAAGGCATGAAAGGAGATTTATAAAAAACCCCACTCTAAGTAGAAGCCATCCTGGTCCATGAAGTTTTCAAAGCAGAGTTATTTTTCAGTGACAAATGCTCTTATGAAAATAAAGTGTGGCTGCTTATTAAATGTATTGTCACCCAAAGTCCTTTCATTTCAATGACAGCAGAGAATAAAACAATAACAAAAACAAGTGCAAAGGGTGGCTAGGGCAATGTACAGGGGTTGGCACTTCTGTGTTCAAGAGCAAATTTATCTTAGATTTCACGTTGATAAGGAGGGGCCCTGTGACTTCTGAAAGTGTGATCCTCTAACAAACAAGTTGTCAGGGTTTTTTAAAAATCTGTCTTTTCACAACAAGAATGATTGACACACTTCAGATGTGGGACCTGAGCAACTTCCAGATGCTTAGTGTTGTTCCAGTGCAGGAGGAGCAGTGAACTATTCTGCAAAAGGTCATTACCTTTTCTAAAGCAGTCAGAAATCTGCCTTTGACATGGACTCTTCTCCTCATAAACAAGCACACAACAGATTTCTGTCTGTCATTTCCTTCAGCACTGAAATGGGGCATGGACAGGCACTGAGCTGGTTTGTGGGGCTTGTTTTTCAGAAGGGGAGGAATAAACATGCCCACAAGGCTGATGAGATTATTTAACATTTAAACACTGTATGCCACTTTCATTTATCTGTCCCAGGGTATCTGGATGCCTGAGAAACAGGTCGAGTTCTGGAAACAGAGTTATATATAAAAAATATTCATATATTCACCTTTACTTAATAACAAGCTATTAAGTATTTGACCAGCCCTGCCTGTTATCAAAATGTCTCTTTTATAGGTTTCTCTCCAGTCTCAGCAGATATGGTTCTCAAAAATAAAAAATAAAAATAAAAAATAAAAATAAAAAATAAATTACTCTTATATGCACACTGCCACTGGGGAAAGAGGCAGGCTGGAAATTTCTGACTGTCTTTAGCAACTTCTATAGACAAACAAGTTGAAAAAAGTGAAAAAAAAAATTTAAACGGTGTTTTGTTTTCTGCTTAAGATTTTTCTGGGGGTTTTCTGTACTTTACATTGCAGAACCATCCAGGCTTTTTATTATTAAAAAAAAAAAAAAAAAGAAAAAAAGAAAAAAAAATATCCAGAAGAAAAACAGGGCTCCAGTCAGTCACAGCCTTTTAGCACCTTTCACCTCTGAAATGTACTGACTTCCTCTGACCCTCAGAAGATCTATTGATTCCCAGGAATCTGAGTCATAGTTCCAGGAAGCATTTCTCTCCCCAGAAATTCACAGCAGGAGCTGAAATTTTGCACAGATAATATGCTTTTCTTCCCTGGCATCTGGGCTGATATTCTTTCTCTCTCTCCATGGTTTGGGGGTACCATATCCCAATATAAATATCATGCCTTAAACCAGAACCTTTCCACTCTCATTTCCCAAATGGCATCACTAAGCATGATTTTTACTCTGGATATATTTTTATAGTATCAGGAAATCCCAGCTGATCAATCAGGCAATGAGACCTGACCAAAGCAATTGGTCACACAGTTTGATTAATTGTGACAATTACTGGGCACTCAGAGTAAACAAATTTAAAAGCAACTCTGTGTGGAAAGTGGGCCTGCAGCTATGTGAGAATGGGGAAAATGGCTTGAAATCATAAATGTATTCATAAAAAATCCCATTTCATTCACTAACAATTTACTTCCTAGGGGGTGAATTTTATTCAAAGGAGAGAGAGAAAAGTGAAGATTCAGCAAATACATTATTGGCACAGTCAGGTATTCTAATCACCAAGGAAAGTGGGTTGCAGGATTTAAGAGAATTTTACCTATTATATGGAAATAGCAAGAAAATCTGTAGATTTACCAGCTAAGGCAAAAATGTTTGTTATTTAACTTCAATCTTTAGCATTTCAAAATCTCAGGGGTCAAAAAGACAGTTAAACACAAAGAACAGAATGATGCATGCCTTTGGTTTTTTGTTTTTTTCATTTCTGCCTTCCTGTACATTATATGTGGGCTCATTCCAGAGTACTTGAAAGATAGCCAAGAGCAGGAAGGGAAAAAAAAAATATTTTTGAAACTTAAGTGTTAGAACACCTCTATAAAATTCCCCCTCCATTTTTAGGCCCACTACACACCTATTTGCAAGATGTTAATTAAAAATAGCCTGCTCTCCTTTTTCATGATCATCTTCCACAGTTGACCCAGTTTACATAAATTAGCACATTAATATGTCAAATACATCAATTATGAGCTAACACATTCTCACACTAATAGGATTTGTATTTTTTTTTTTACTTCAGCAGACACAGGATGCCTTATTTTTGGAAAGAAGAGAACTCAAAGTTAGAGCTGATAAATACTAACTAACATATTGTCTTCTTCCCTGGCCCACATGGTCCTTACAGAGTGGCATTGAAGTCTGCTGAAAGAGTGTGGGGAAATATTGTATTTCAGATCCACAGTGTCCAAGGTGGGGATGGCAAAAAAAAAAAAAAAAAATCCATCACTTCTAGTAGTGTGCAAAAGGGTGACTACATTTGCTTAGCCAAGGTTATCAAACCCATGGCAAATATGGGGTTCACCTTCTTATGCTTCCAGACAACCCACAAATCTCTAAAGTGCCAAATGAACTAAATTTCCATGAAATTGGAGTCACACAAAACCACAGGCAACAATGAAACCCAGAACAAGCTTCATTTCCATGGCGTTTTCGCCATAATTAAAAATACTCACAGAGCTTTACAAAGCATGAAATTACCTTGGCATTTCCATATCATAGAGCAGAACCTTGGCATTAGCTCGGGGTGAAACTCTGGAGCTGCACATCTCACATCAAACAGCATCAAACACATGCCCAGCACCTGGTAAAGCTTCTGGAAAAGACAGCTCTGACATTCTCTGCCAGCTCAGGAGGAGGATCAATAGCACAGGAAACATCAAAATGACATTATGGGGACTTGGAGAGAGGTGTTCCCAAGCATGATAGCTTCTGCTGAAATAATTAAATGGGGAGATTTCTCAGGCTGCACATGGCAACAGCCCCTCTCTGAAGCTGGCTGGTGTGACCCAAATTCAGCTAAAAAACACCAGAGGAACAGGTACATGAACTCCCAAACTGTGGGTGTAACCAGAAGCAGCTAACCCAGGGTGATACCCATTGATGTACTTTATATTTCTATCTGGAGAAGGAAGAGGAAATGGAGTTCACTGTTGGAAATGTGGGAAGTGCTGTGGCTGCTCCCTGATATTTGTTTGCTCCATCAGAGCATCCCATTCCTGGGACAAATATCTGCTCAAGCCAGTGGATATAGGAGAAAACACCCTTAATTCAGCATAAAAGGCTTCAGAACTCACTCTGTGGAATTCACAGGGTGACACTGAAAATAATTCACATGCATCTCAAGAAATTCAGCTTTGGGATTCACACCCATTTCCAACCCATCCAACACACCCCCACTGTCCCAGTCTCCTCAGACACTTGCTCCCAGGAATTTCACTTAGGTCTGCTTCTAGCTTGAGGAGATTTCTGAAGTTTCTTAAAATTAGGATGGCTCCATAATTCCAGCAGCACACACAAGCAGCAGAAAGGCACAGGGTGCACACTGGGGCTCAGATTACCAAGATTGAAGCAGCTTTGTTGCAGGTGTCTGACCATGAAAGTTAAAAAAAGAAACAAGTCTTCTGTTTCTGTCCCATCACTGAGTGAAAGAGCTACAATTGCAATATCAAGGTGGATTTGAATGCATCAAATTAATTCCATTTGACAGAGATGAGAAATGGGATCCTGTTATATATGGCAACACACTTCATTACAAAAATCAGACTGTGCTAGGGAAAAAACCAACACAGCATATTGAGGTCAACTGAAATTACTGTGGAAAAGAGGATGAAACTAAAATGACAGACAACACCCAGATGAAAACACAGATTTTCAGGATAATTTTCAGTGCATTCTAAGTCTCAGAGACTTATCTGCAAGATTTCTGCCAATCATCCTCAAAGCACTGATCAATCCAACCTGAATCAAGGTATTTTATCATTTTAAGGTGCAATATTGATTCAAGTAGTCACCATGACAGTAATCAGCAAGGTAAAGCTGGTTTCTCTGCTAGGAATAAGCTCATTATTGCAATTACAGGAATAAACATTGCTGGACAAAGGATGAAAATACCTGTTTTCTTCCAAAAGTCTCACCAGCAGAGTAGACATCAAAGAGACACAAGGTAGCCATGTTCTTATCATTGAGATGGAATTAATAAAGTTGGAAAATATATTTTAAGAAAGGAGAGTAATGGAAGTGGAACTCAATTGAAAACTTCCTGCTAAGATCATCATCCATGCAGAACACATACAGGTGGATATGAGCAAGCCCTCATCCAAAAAATCCAGCACACAAATCTCAAATACCCTCTTTTGCATCAAAACTGTTTTGCATCAAAAACATCTCTTTTGTCACTACCTGGGCACACCTCTACAAATATTGTCTTCAATTGATTTAATGCTTTCTATCCATTTATGCTTCTGTTTTCACCTTATTTTTATTCCCTATTCTTTAAGTAAGCTGACCTACTTAATCACTTTTTTTTTTTGGCTCCACTGAGTACCACTTATTAGTGTCTGCTAATGTCAAAACATACTGCAGTTTTTTTAATTTTCTGGCACGTTCTCTGCACTTGTAAAGCAAAATGAAACCATCAAATGAGGACAGGATCAGTAACCAGTTATTCTTAGCCCTTTACATGCAAATCTGTAAACTATTATTGCACTTATTTTTAGTACAAGGTCTCCAGTAACTCTGAAGCATTTGGATGTTAGCATTAATATAATCAAGTTAGTATAATTTTCAGTAAAAATGCATAAAATTAAAGCACTATCAGATTACACTTTGTTTCCATACAATTTAACCTACAGCAAGCAATATTTTGACTTTCATTTTAGTGCAAAGAGCTCCACAATATTAATTAATTAAGCCTTAAAATCCCTCTCCCTAACAGGAAAGTCTCATTATCTCCATTAAACAGATAGGTAAGCTGGACTCAAACTGTGTCTAATGCCTTGCTTGACTCAATGACAAATGCAGGAATAGAGCCAAGAAGTTCACTTTCCCAATTTCTCCTGCTTTATCACTGAAAACCATTCCCTGGCTCTGGGTGAGCTGCCTCAATATGTGTAGTTAGTTAGGCACATAAATAAACTTCTCTGTATTTGTCTTTTGGTCTTCTACAAGGAAAGGCTCCATCAAGTCTTGTTCTAATTAATACAGGAAGATGGTCAATATAATATGTTGACATCAAAGCTCACAATTTGCTGATAGTATAAGCCATCTCATTAAATGGAAAGAATTAATTATAACAGTTTATCAGTGTCAAGCTCTGTACTAGAGGCTCCCAGAGCAGTGAATGCACCATTGCACCTTGTTTGAACTAATTTTTCCTTTGCTGACAAAGTCAAATATGTGAATGTGCCCGTGTTTATGAGCTATAAAGCTTTTCCAAATCCATGCATTATTGTCTGACTCGATTTTGCCATGGTAAAAACCAAATCAAGGGCAGCACACTGAATTAGGCTGGCTATGAGTGTGTAATATCCATGGTAGCCTTCTGAATACATCAGTGCCTGGCAGCAGAATTAATTAAATTGGTATCAAAGATAACTCTATTGCTTCATATCTTCCAGTGAGTAAGGAAAACCCTTCAATGAGTTTAAGATCCCCTCAGGAGCACAAACATCACTGGGAACTCACAGCTGTTAAAGTGGGGCTGTGCAGAGCCCAGTGAGATTTAAAAGGAGCATTGGTGGGACACAGCTATTAATTCCTGGTGCTCAGGTTGTTCCATGTGCTGAGAGGGACATTCAGAGATGCTCCTGAGAAATGAGAGGGATGGGGCAGGGAGATAGATTAGGGATACTGGATAGGGAAGGAACACACACACACAAACCAGGGCATTGATGTGCAACACATCCACGCAAATTGACACCGACAGCAAAACTCCCCTGCAGCAGCAGCAGCCAAAATGTCCCCCAGGACCCTGTTTGTGGGTGAAAATAAAGCTAAACATTGAGCAAAACTCCCACAGCACAGAAAAACAAGTGTGAATGGTTTTACCTGATGGAGTCTGCACAGAGCTGGTGCATTTGCAGAGCTCCAGCTCAAGATTAGGCAAAAGAAGAAGGAAAAGTGAAAAGCTACCTTTGATTTTACACAATTCAAGGGCATAATCTCAAGACATGATTCCAGGGATTATCCAAAACCCAACAAATTAATTTTTCCCTGTCTGAATATTTAAATGTGAATAATTCTCTGAGGAAATATGGACACTGAAAAAATAGAGAGAGAGCTGCCTCAGCTACAAGATTCTGACTAAGCTTGAAGCTAGCTGGATCCAGGGTTTGGGCACTGTCCTATCTCTGGTCCTTGAAAAATATGGCTAATTTGAGAAATTAAATTGACATTCACTCCTTCACAGGCATTTATTGGGATAAATAGGCACAAGTGTTAGTGCATAGAGAGGTTAAAAGAGTATCTGAGTGAACAGGGGTTACTTCACTTGATGGAAAGAACAATAATGTGGAAGATGGTAAACAACCTTATTGCAAGTCAGAACCTTAATGATATGTTGTTTTCACATTGCAGAATATTTGGATACAAGTATGTAGGAAACAGGGAAATATGCCACTCTGCCCATTGTTTAGTTAAAAAAAAAAAAAAAAACACTATTTTGATTTTTCCTACAGAAAAATAAATTAATTGGGTAGGACACAGAGGGGGGGGGAATATCAGGGAGAGAACATGAAGAGCTCAGAGTCCAGCAAAGCCAGTCTCTCCCACCCAAATTAAAAATATGATGAGAAATAAAAAAACATAATTAAATCCCTGTACCTTATCCTCCCCCCAACCACTACAATTCTCTTCCACAGCATCTCAGTCCATTCTTCCTCCCTCTTTCACCCTGGAACTTGTCACTGCCACACAGAATTCTGCAGAGCACAGGGAGGGAAATTCTCCATCCCCAGCCCAGTGCTGGGGCTCACCAACACTGTCAGCAGCCTTGGACAAAATTCTCTGAAACATTGCCACTCTGTGGCAATTCAAAGTATAAGATTTTCAATTCTCTGTTGAGCAGGTAAGTAGTTTTCTATTGCTGTTAAATCTGCTTTTAAGCTTTATGGAAGATAATGTTAAAAAGAGGAAGATTTGTGGCAAAGAAATAGCTCTAGTTATTATATAGGGGGAAAAACCCCAAAAAACCACTGAGAAGCAGCATTACAGCAGTGCACACAACATTAACTTCAGTGATTCCTGGTTGCAGCCTGCATCACCACTCAGTCTTAATATTATTTCAACCTTATTTTCATTTGTCATGTTAAAGATCAGTTTGGAAGCAAGCCTCAATCAGAAGCAGTAAGCAATCCAACAAATACTAGCACCAAGCAAAAACATTTTTATTCCTTTCCCACCTTTTGGGGATTTTTTTCTTAGGAAATTGATAGTTTTATTTGCTTGTGGCTCTAGGTCTCACAAGAAGCTAGTTACATAAATTAAAAATAAAAGGAACTCAGCTGCTCTGAACCTCCTTCATACACAGACTTTTACAAAATTAAGTCCCTGTTGCCACACAGGGCTCTCTCTCCCTGGCACTCCTGACCACACAGCTATTTTCCTGACAGCCTTGGCATTTAGGATTCTCAAAAAATTTCAAGAGGGAATAGAAAAGCTATTTAAGACTTTGGGAATGGGAAAATATATTTTAAAACATACACCACAGCTTTCCTATCTGATGCTTTACAAAAGTACATTCTAAGAAGAAAAAGTCAAAGTCTTCTAACACTTCTGAGTAGAGCATGACTTATTTATGGGTATCCAATATTTATTTCATACAGAGATTGCAATAGTTGGCCTCCATATTATTCTGAAAGTAGCAATTTTCCATTCTCAGTATCTCATTTTCAAAACTAGTGAGTGCTGCTGTTATTAGAAAATTCAATTGGTCCAGTGTCACCCTTCAGAAAACCTATTACAGTTGTGGTTTATTTATTGATCTGTCCCCATGTGTATCTGTAGGACCACAGCCCAGGACTCTCCTGAGGCAGGGTTATTAACCTGAGCACCAAAACTCACAGGAAAGGGCTGGGTGCTGGAAAAACTGATTGTTGTGCTGGAAATTCCTGCTAGTTTGGATATCTCTGTTCCATGCCTGGGCTTTCTGAGCCTTTCCTCTATTCCTGGAATAATTAATGTCTGTCTGCAGCACAGTATTTCATTACATGGCACAAAAACTCTCCTTTGACACAAACCAGTCCATTCCCTGCATTTTGCATTTGTGCAAAGCACTGCTCTGCACAAGGAAAACACAGTGTGACCTTCACCTCACTAGCTGCAACTTTGGATTTCAAACAACTTCTTTAAGACATTGAGGACACAAAGAATTGCTGCTGGGGAAAGTCTGCAGATATAATGCATTTCTCTGAAGCAAAAGGGAGATCCTAGAAAGTTTTATAATCCTGTTTTGATTCCACTGGCTCTTGTACACAATTTCCTGTATACTTGACACTTGTCATTAAAGGATCCCCATTCTTCCTGAGTTTGCATTACAATTAATCCACTTTTAAGCAAATCACCAGAGGCCAGATGTCCTCAGCAAAGCTTAAAAACATCAAAATGCATCCCATCCTTCCTTTCCTTTTTATGAGCTGCATTCATTCTGACAAGGCTGGGGATTTCTGGCCAGCAGAGGTTTACACATCACAAGTCACAGGATGCAGAAGTAGCAAAACTCCAAAGCAGGGGCTGAAGCAACAGCCTGGCCCCATTTGCTTCATCCTTGGGATGGTGTAAAGAGGCTGTGAACACAACCAGGGCCTTCCAAGGGGAAAACAGAGAGAAAATCAAGAGAGAGGAGAAGTTTCAGCCCAAGTCTAAAAAACCCTAAAATCTGATAGGAACATAGGAACACACACTTTCAATAATACAGCCTATGTAGATCTGATGTTTTTGCCCTGAATCTAGACAAGAAATATATCAAGTCCCAGAGAGAATACAAATGTCATGATTGTAAAACAAGCCAGAGAGAATAGAAAGAGGAACACCAAATAATTCTGAGGGTCTCAATTATTTTAGGACTGTTTCAGTAATAATACGTAATATAATAAAATATTAAAAAGTAATGTCATAAAATAATTAAGTAATAATTCGGAGGGTCTCAGTTATTTACAGTTCATTCTTATTTTGCTCCACACAGTTATATTGCAGAACAATTATTTGAAACACATGTTTTCCACAACACACTGCAATGGGTAGTTTAAACAGCAGTAATTTCATTTAGCATAACCTACAAACTCTGTTCTGTGTTACAAAACCCCAACACTCAAGCTGCTGAAGGTGGAGAAACCCACATTAAAACATTAAATTTCTGCTTTCATTTTCCCCAGAAGAGCAATGTGTGTGTGATGCTCCAAGGCCCTTTTGGGGTTGTTTTTGTCGTGCTCCCTGGCAAGGATGGCATCAATTACCTTTCCACCTCACCTCTCCTGCTGCAGCTGACCACTTGTCACCCTCTGCAAGCTTTCCATCTGCTTCATCTGCTCCTTCCAGAAGAAAAACCTGGTCAGGAGAACACTTACTTGCCAAGCAACATGGATTTCTATGCCAGATTCCAGACCTTCAGTTGAAAGTTGTACAATCATAGACTGGCTGGGGATGGAAGGAACCTTAAAGGTCCTGTTGTTCCAACCACTCTTCCCAGGTTGCTCAGGGTCCATCAGACCTTGCCTTGAGCACTTCCAGGGATGGAGAGTCCACAACATCTCAGGGCAACTTGTGCCAGTGCCTCACAGAAAAGAATTTCTTCTCTATATCTAATTTAACACTGCCCCCTCTCACAATTCAAAGCCATTCCTTCTCACCCAGTCCCTGCATGCCCTCTCCTGTATATTTATAAATATATAAATTCCTTATTTCCAATAGGAAGGTGCTGTAAGCTCTCCCCAGAGCCTTCTCTTCTCAGGGCTGAACAGCTCCAGCTCTCAGCCCACCTCCATAGAATGCACAGATCCAGTGAAATCAGCACAATTTTGATTTCTCTGCACTCCCTATGGAGGGAAGGGAACCTTCTGGAAAGTAGCAGGATACTACAGATGGCATCAGCTAGTGCCTCTCTGAATGAACACAGCACCTGCATAAACAGAACCCTGAATAAGCTAATTCAATTATCCCAGTCCTTGGTGAATTTAATGCATCATTATCCTCTTACTTTGGCCTCTTTGTAGGCATGAACACATACACAGCAAGTCTTTTATCTATATATATATATAAATAAATTGTATATACCACTAAAGCACTTTCTTTTGGTTTATAACAATTTTATTTTGCTGTTTGCTGTTGTGTTTCAATTTTAAGAATGAAGGTGTAAAACTAATGTATGTACTACAACCAGAATGTATGATTAGTGAATGAAACTATGAAGAAATGGAAATATTTATTTAAAATTTTCATTAAATGCAATACTACTGAATAAATAAACATATGTAAGCTAAATTCACCCTTTGCTGAACTAAAGGTGCCCCTTGAATACAATTTTTAACAATGGTCAGTGACTGCACTCAACCAGAGACCTGACAGTAATTGATAAATTATTTTCTGGTGTAGCTCACCCGAAGCCAAAATTCCCTGCAAGTATAACCCAGGGAAGCTGATGGAGCTACTGAGAAACTTACATTGCAAAAGAGAGCTATGTGTGACTGCAAATACCCAGTTAAACACATAAAGAAGTTCATCTGGATGGCCAGTGCTGTTATCTGACATAAGGAGAGAAATGAAGAGAAAAGGAGGCTCTGGGAAGATTTTAGTGCTTTCCAAACCACCCTAAAGGATGTTGTAGCCAGGTGAGGGGTCTAGCTCTCTCCCAGTAGCAAGAGGAAACAGCCTGGAGTTGTGCCAGGGGAGATTTAGATTGGGTATGAGGAAAAATTCCTTTATGGAGAAGGTTGTCAAGGCTGGAACAGGCTGCCCAGGGAGGAGGGATTTAAAAGGCACATAGATGTGGCACTTGGGGACATGGTTTGGTGGTGAGCTTGATAGTGCTGGCTATCAAAGAGTCTTTTCCAGTTTAACTGGTGCAGTGATTCCACTCTATGTGGACTCTATGACTAGTGTTTCCCACCTCTTAAATCAGTTTTACAGCAGGAGTGTTCCATTACCAGTGTCACATTCTGCATTTGAAGAAAGAATCGCTCCCCTGTGCTGGCCCACGCCCTTCCCAAAGGCTCATCCCTCCATTCCCACATTCCTCCAGCTCCTGGCCAAAGCCACCCGCAGGTGGCAATGTTGGATCTGTTTTTAAGGGCTGTGTTACACAGAGAGACCCGAGGATGTGGCACAGTTGTCCTCTCCTTGCTCACATTTCCCATTTTACACATCACTTGTTATTTCCATCCTGCACTGTAAGATGCATTCCAGTGCTGAATTCACTTGATGCTTGTGCCTAATCTTCCATCATTTACAGATTTCCTAGAGGAGCAGGTTTCCTTCCTGTGGAGCAATAGAATTTTGGGAGTATGGAAGAATTAGACTTGACTTCTCTACTTGGTGCTTTCTGTAGCCAATACTGGGCTGACCTTGACAAGGCTCAAAGGAGGTGCAAATCTCCACTCCATGCTCAATACATTTAAGACTCCTTTGGGCCAAGGATTTATTCCAGGAGCCTCAGTACTTTAATTACTGCTACAAGGAAGTGAGAGCATAATTTCTCTTCCTTTTATTTTTTCTCCACAGACATGAAGTTGGCAGATGCTAAGTTCCCCCTAGACCTCATTGCCAAGGACTCTGAGGACAGCAGCAAGGGAAGATGACAACAGCAGGAATTCCAGAATGAATTTTGGCAATCTATTGTAATGAGGAATACACAGCCAGGAGGTGAAAAGGAGCTTTTGCTCAGCTGCAGCATCTCTTCTGGAAGCCACAAGGATCATACACATCTCAGATCCCAGCTCTCTTAACTCAGCTAGATGAGAGACAGACATTCTCACCTTCCTCAGTAGAAGCACTAGAGAAAAACCAGTGCTTACATCAACAACTACAGGGAGCAAAAGATTATTTTAAAATCTTAGTCCCTTTTATAGCCCCCTTTAAATCTAATATTACATGTGTGGTGAAGATCATCAGTTTATATTGCTCAATTATCCTGAATGTGTTGTGGGGCTGGTAAAAGGCTGCAACTCCTGCATTTCGGTTATTTTGAATCTATTTTAAACTGTCTGAAGTGTATTCTTTCTTGATAGTGTCCCAGTGTACCACAGTAAGGCCTATATCAGTTCCAAACAGGGTGAGAAAGAAAAAGAAGTAGTTTTATTTCTATCACAGATTTCAAAGCTCTGAGGAACAGAAGCAAGCCCCAGAAGGTGCCAGCAGTTGCAAGGGGAATAATTAAACCCATGCAAATTTAAGTATTGAATTTAAGAACCTAGGCACAGGAGGATTCTCTTTTTGTCATTGGAGAAAATTAGCATTTTTTTGGGGAAATTCAGCTGTTAAACTTTCTACAAAGACTGTATCAGAGCTGAAAAATGACTATGCTTATAATTCAGGTATCTAAGGGAGCAGGAATTCCTGATTTCTTGATTCTTGATACTCTATTTTTATAGAAAAACAATCACATATCTTCTATGATTTTTTCTCTTTTTACATTAATTTGCATGAGCATGGGAAAAGTAGTACAGAAGCATTAATAACTAGACTAGAAATCACTGAATATGCTTCAGCTGGGTGCAGCAGCTAAAAAAAGAAATCATTGGGTAGTTTATTTCAGATATGGAAATTTTCTACTGTATTGCTATCCCACAGGAGAATATGCCAACATTTTAACTTTTGTTTCACACACTACTAGCAGCAGGACTGTGATCAAGAAAGAAAAAAGCCTTAACAATAATCCCACCCTCAGAAACTCTCTGCTGAGAAACCATGTCCAGAAGCTCTAATCAGCTCAGATATCAAAGCTGGAGTGCAGCCTGTCTGCTCCCCTGGTCCCAGCAAGAGTTAAAATAATTCTCATGGGTCAAGCTACAATTCTAAGAATAAGCAAGAAAATATGCATTACTACACTCTGCAAGATTGTGAATGGATGATGGTGATCAAGGCAATGCTTTGATGCTGCATCCAATACATTCCTACATATATTCCAAATCCTGCTTTTCTGTGGATTTAGTGAGCCAGGGGTGAACAGAGGCATGTGGTTTACTTCCATGCTTTATGCCAGGCAGGCACGCTCACATTTTTTTTGCCTCTGCTGGCATTCAAACAGGGTAAACTGTCACTTCAACAAAGCAGTTAATTTATCATGGGCTGAAAGGGTGAACTAGGCTTCTACAGTGGGAGGCATTCCTTCCCTTTTCCACTTCAAGCCTTTAAAAGGTCACACAGTCCCAAGGAGTCAACACCAGCACCAGGCTCCAGGAGCACATGTGACTGTGGCTGTGCAGCTCCTTCCCACTGCTTTCACACAGTTTCTCACATGTGGGGATGGATTAAACTCCTGATTGCACTTTCATCTTCATAAGCCCGTCCGAGCTGACTTTCTCAAAATATGAAGCCCATTCAGCTAACAGCAAAAAGAAACAAAAAAACCCCCAACCAACCAGCAAACTGGACTGGCCCCTGAGATAGCACCTTTATTTTTTGTGGCTTGTGCAGAGTGAGCAGCAGTTTCTAACCTAGACACCCAAGAGGCCACCACAATTCTACTGACAGAGTATGTGATTAATCCCAGCAGTGTATCCCAGTGTTTGCTCAAGGATCTTCCCCATCCTGAACAACAGGTAAAAGTTGTAGGATGATCTATGTGAATCCTTGAGTCTTCTTAAGCCCTATAAAAATCCTCAGATTTTCAGATAAGCATAAATTTGCTTTTTTTAAGGAATGCTGTTGATGATATGGGCTCAAATGGGGGTTTTTGATTATTTTATTTTTTACCAGCTGTAGAATTTCCCTGGCAAGTGTCTTGATCAAGGAAGCAGCATTATCAGAAGTTCAGCTTTGGTACTTTCACACAGTAAACTTGACTTTGCTAAACAAGTAGCCAGCCCTACAAGTTTCACTGGGGCTACTTTTAGAAAATATTATTCCTCAATTGAGATAAATCAACCCTGAAATATCCTGTGTGAGGAAGTGGGACTAGAGGTCAGTAACCTTGGATGTATTTTATTCAACAGATCAAATAGCTGTAAATTATCCCTGAGGTGGGCAAGATTAAGTCAGATAAGAGCTAAACTCTTGTGGTCATGCAGAGTTTCAAGACTCTGTTCCAAGACTAGGCTTTTAGGAAGCCAGTGATTAAATGCTGGGAAGGAAAAAAAAAAAAAGAGAGAAATGTTTCAGATAATTAGAACCATTTACTCAGTGGGAAAGGGCATGAACTGCATTTTTGTGAGGACAAGCAAATGCAGAAGGACCACTACCAGCTTGGTTGAGCTCCAAAAGCACATCTTCCATATAAAGGTTAGATAATTCCCATGTGGGTGGTAGAAAAAGGACTCTTGCTGGCTTTTTGCTATCTAGGGCTTATTTACCACATATAATGAAGTGTGGCATAAAGGAAAATGAGGCAGGATGCTGTAGAAATTTCCTTTGCAGGCATTTGGGTGGTCAAAGCCTTGGTGGGGGGCTTGCAGTAAAAGTTAATTCTGGGGCAACCCTTGCTTTGCATAATGAGAACTTGAACAGCTGGAGGCCTCTGGGAAATCTGGATGTGGCACTCCAGCAGCTTGGGGACCATCTGCAGTCACTTTCATTCCTGTCTTCCTCTTAACCATCCAAATGATTAGCCAGTAAATCATCCAGTGGGAATGGCAAAACACCATAAGCCATAGATTCTGAATCAGGAACTCATGCATCACATCAGTAATTTATAATTGGTTTGTAGCTGCACTTTTTAAAAATATCTGTTTAGAAATAGGTCCAGTTTAGATCAAGATATAAGGAGATGGTCTGTTTAAATAATTTGGAAATTATTTCAAATCTCTGTCTGTGAGAAACGCCGCTCACTTTTAGAATTTCAAGGGTTTATTAAACCTTAACAAAACTACAACAAAAGACTGAATAAGGAGAAAGAGCAGCGCTGGGAGTCCCCATCTCTGGCAACCAGGTGCTCATTTACAAAATGGATGTGCTGCTTTTAATACCTCTATCTCCTCTCAAAGTCTTGTCAGTCAACTCTTTCTCTGCTTGGGGAATATTACCTTTTTATATCTTTATTGGAGGTCAGGTGTCATTATGCTGCACTTCTTAGTGACAAACCAGCCCTCCCCAAATGCCCCAGTTACCAAGGCTATTACAAGGGGAAGGGGAAAGAAGACTATGGGAACACATATTATAATAACATAACTATATATCTACAAGACTTCTCTTAACACACTGCCTTGGTTTGAAAGATAACTGTCTGCTAAGGAAGGCAAGCCTGTCCTGAAATGAAAAATGTAAAGGTCCAGTGATGGTGTACAAGGGTCTGGTTTTCCTCTGGAATCCAGTGGAAAAAGGTTGTCCTGATGTTCCAAATCTCAGTTTTATCTAGGTAGGAAATGTTTGGTTCCTCCCCCTGGGAGGAGCATCTCCCAATGGGATGATGAAATTGTTTCAGTCATACAGTGGAACTCAAGGCCCATTAACAGAAAATATCTTTCTGGAGGAAGGATGAGTTGTGGAAAAGATAAACATCACTACCCCACCTGGTTTTAACATGGTGATAGAATACATCCTTTTGGTTACGTCCTGCATTGCAGCCCAAGACAAATACACATATTATTCATCTCTTACTTGTGAGGGCTAACCACCACATCACACATCTATAACACTGTCCAAACACAAGTGAAACTGAACATGAACACAGAAATTTAGTCATTTTCTTTACTCTCCATTTCTCTTCCTCTACGTGTGTTCATGACTAGAGACAGCTCAGATTAAATCTACATTTAAACTCTATGTCTGGATCTCAGTATCCTCTCTCAAATGGTACAAACCACAGTCCAAAATGAAAATAGCCAAGGAAAAAAAAACAAAAACAACAAACAAACATTGGATGCTAATGCAAATCTAAGTTCTAAACCAGCTTGCCAGCAAGTGTGAGCTCAAAATTGGAGCTGAACTCTCACCCACATATGAGCTGTGGACTCCTGGGTTATTTGCACCAATCACTCCTTATAAAGTAATTTTTTATCGCATTTAGTTTGAAAAGGAACACGCAGAACCCAAAACACAGCAGCCCCACAGCGAGTTCCAGACATAACTGGCCCTGCAGCTGAAAGCACTGAGCCCAGCCCAGGGTCACTCTCCAGCACAGGAGCCTCTGCCAGCACCTCTGTCCCTGGCTGGGGACACAGAGCCTGTCCCCGGGCTGGAACACAGCCTGGCCTCACAGGGGGACAGCCCAGGCAGGGCTGGCCACCCACCTGCAGTGTCCCCAGTGTCACCCTGGCTCAGGCTGCCCTCCCACCTCACTCAGCTCAGGCTCTCACCTCACTGTGTGCCAAGCAGTTATCTGCAATCTATTTCCATCCCCACTGATGTAGCCACAGGCACGCTTGCCTAATGAAAAGAAATTCACCATTTAGGAGCTGCTTTTTTATCCCCCACCACAGCCAAAATGCTGCTCTTTTGTCTGCCTGAAAAAGGTGGGAACCATGGAACAAACACTATTTTAAATGGTTCAGTAAAGATTTTGGCTTAAGGAGCAGCAATTCTGCAAAAATGGGTAATGGTACAGGCTGCATCAGTATGCTGATAGCAAATAATAGAAATATGTTAGCTATACCATTTTTACATGTGTACCACTGGATTATGCAAAAACAAGAGTGGCATCAAATAACCAGATGAAGAGCAGAGGTATTTATTGGAGAAGAAATCCAAGCAACAACCTCTACATCCAGAGAGCAAAGGTGGAGGCATTCTAACATGCATGAATTCTGATTCTCAGTTGTGACCTAACAACTTTGTATAGCAGGTTTGAGGACAAAAAGAAAAAATAATTTTGCCACAACAACAAGAACAAAAAAAAAAAAAAAAAAAAAAAAAAAAAAAAAAAAAGAAACCAGTTCTCAAAAACAGTTGCATTGCTTTAAAACCTACTTAGAAATTATTTTCCTGGGAAAAAGGTTGAAAATATTTAAATATTAGTAAAGCTATTTTTTTCAGTAGGTTTTGCTCCAACTTCCCTACAAATCCTCACTCAGGTTTACAACCCATTGATATGCCTACAGCCAGCTCCTTCCATCTCTCACAAGTTCAGCTCATTACCAGTCCTTATCACTTGACCAAGATCATTTCTTTGAGGGCTTAGCCTTGCAAATTACTGATATTCTGCCCCCAGCCTGCAAAGCCCTTGGACAGACATCAGGCTTCAGTGGAACTGCTGATGGAGTTAGAGTTAAGACTTGAGTACTATTTTGGACCAGGGCCAGAGCAGGATTTTTTTTCAGAGGATTAAATCCTAAATCTCCCTGCAGAAATGGTACTGTTCCATTTTTTTTTAACTCATTGGTTTTTTCTCTGAATTTCTTCATTTGCTTTCATCTTTTAGAGGAAAATCAATGCCTGAGGCCTGGCTCACTCATATATTGTTGCTCTCTTACATGAGCATAATAACTTCAATGGAGTGTCTTAAATCAAATGTGGGAAAATGATTATCTGGGTGAATGGATGTGTTTATGCACTGCTGGTTTCAGACAGCTGGTCACTAGGAAAAAACTCTTCCCCACTGTACAGTTGCATTAAACTGTATCAAAGTACAATTTTTCTCCTCTTTGTGATAAGAATGAAATAAGGACAGGATCTTTGCCAATAAGATAATCACAAGCTCTTCTTGATAACAAGCATAAACCAAGAGGGCCTGAACAAGGAAGAGAGCAAGGGAATTAAAATCCATTATTCCAGAAAGGTTTGGAGGCCTGCGTGGTTAAGGGTGATGATTAATTTTTAGATGTAGCAAGTTTAAAAAACAAATTAATAACATTTCTGGAAAAAAAAAAAATCGCTGAGGCAGAAATCTGTGGCATGCCAGGGAATAAATCCTCATTTTTGTGGACAAGATATTGGAAAATTTTTTGTTTCCTTTGTTCTAATTGATTTCAAAACATATCAAAATGAGCCCTTCACATTGTTCTAGACTTCAACTCCCATGCAATTTCACCATGGTTTTTTTTCAGTTTAAAATTATTTGACAAAATTTTCTGAGTACTATTTTATAATTTCCACAGGGAGCTACACTTGGCACCATTTAATTGCTGCTGATGGGCAAAATCTGCTCTGTCCCTGCATCAATAGGATGCAGAATGAGTGATGCAATCTCTTGACTTCCATGGAGTTTCTCTCCATAGCTCTTACAAAAGCTCAGCCTAAACTTCAGCATGGGAGTGGATTTTCAGCTCACAGCAATTTCTGCAGTTTAATAGAGCAATAGAAAGTAATCACATCTCGTGGCAAAGCTGGTCAAAGCCCATCTCAGACAGGCTGTGTAACAGAAAAACTACATAAGAAGCAAAGCAAATCCTTTCAAAGTCAATCATCTGGTAAAAGCTCCAATTTTTTATTGTCTGAAATGCATCTTGTCTAATCTAGTAAACAACAATACCAGCTCAAGTTCACTTGAAGGAAATCATTCTAAGCAGATTGTTTCAACTTGCATCTCAATAAAAGTGATTTTCAATATTTGGTATTTTTATTAAAGATACACACTGGTTCTACAGTAGTAAACAATTAATGAATCCTGATTTTCTTCAATATTTTGAGCTGTTATTTGACCATCCCAACACAGCCCAGGTGACTATTGAGCAAGTGTATCCAGGCACATATTTCAGTGAGGAAAGAATGCTTCTGGCTAAATTAAATATAATTAAGGGCTGTAACACATGATCCCTCAAACTTAATCTGCTTTGGTAGAAATCAATGATAGGATGTTAATTTTTTATTGTCAATATTAATGCAATCTTGTGCAAGCTGCTCCTTCAGGGCATGCTTTAACTTAGACATGCAGCAAGGCAGCCTTCAGCAAGAAAAGCAGGCTGGGCTGGTCAGAGAATATCTTGAGAGTATCTCATTGCAGATCAGTGATATCCTGAATAATTGGATCAGTTCCACTGCCAGCACAAGTCCCTGCTAGAGCCAGGGCCTGTATAAGCTGCCTGCATTGATACTCCTGGGTGGAGACAGGAGAAGATACCCTGGTGTTGCTGCCAGATGGCTCTCAGATGCCTTTTGGTGGAAAGCAAGGCAGAATTTGACTGCTGGTGCATGCTGGGTTCTTGCCTTCTGCCAAAATACAGCTGGGCCTAAAGACTATTCCTATGATCTGGAGTCTGGATGTAGCCTAATTTAAGCAAAAAGTAAAGAATGGATTAAAAAAATATATAATTAGAAATCTGGAATTCTATTAGTGTGTTCTTAAGTAATTAAAAATCTATTTGTCTGTGTTCCCCTTCCTACAGGTGAATGTTACAGAATATTGTTGTGGCCCCTTTACTGCATACCCCTCCTACAAGGAAAGCTCCCACCTGGCACAGCAGCTGCAGTCCCCAAACCTACTTGAATTATCTCTCTGTTTATAAGGTATTGCAATATTAATGTCTTCTGTGCAGTTTCAGATCAAATATCCACCTTGTGAACTGTTTAAATACATTACAATTAAAAAAATGCAAGAAGAACACATGCAATATGAAATTCCAGATATAATCTATCCAAAAGGCTCCATAATTCACCTTCACTAGGTGTATACCCAGTGATACATTTCTTAATTATATGAAGAAAATTATTATTTTCTCCCTGGAACTCAGCCTTTCCCACCAATCCTCACCCTGAAGGACAAAGTTACACATAATCCACCTTTGGAGCACCTTCCTCCCAAAAAACTGCCTCTTGAAGCCTTTAGGACTAATTAAAGCTATCAGCAATCAGCAAATCTTGCCTATTGGCAAAGAGCACAGCTCCAGGACTACATTTCCCATTCCTTGCCAAAGTGAGCTCTGGCTGGAGCTCTAAGGAGCAGCAGAGCTGTAAAATACCTGAACCCAGGTCAAAATCCAGTTTTGTCTCCAAACTCAACCTCTGTTTGTGCTCACACCTCTTCCTTTCCCAAACCCAGGTCAAAATTCAGTTTTGTCTCCAAACTCAACCTCTGTTTGTGCTCACACCTCTTCCTTTCCCAAATCCAGGTCAAAATCCAGTTTTGTCTCCAAACTCACCCTCTGTGTGTGCTCACACCTCTTCCTTTCCCAAACCCAGGTCAAAATTCCTCACATCTGACTTGAAGCCCAGCCTGTGTGTGCTCCCATCCCTTTTCATAACTGATGTTGATTCTACTCAGTGAAAGTCAAACCAAGAATTATTGGACAGATAAATTCTATTGCTGAATAAAACTGCCTTCCATTTTTTCCACTTTGACATGATTTATGTGTAATCTCAATAAATGTATTATCTCAACCTTCAACACAAATAAAATTAATTTTTGCAGTCGTATTACAAAAAATATTCACTCATATTTAGTCACTGAAAGAGTCTCCCCATCAATGCCATTGTTGAAGAATTTCAAAAGTGCAACACTCATCCCTTTCTGCAATGTAAGAAAATATATTCTTCTAATTTTTGAAAAACATTGGACTCCCCTCATTTTCAAAGCCTTCAACTCTGCCATTCAAGTCTTCAGAACAGCCAAAGGAGCAATGAATTAGTTATTTTTCAACAGTGAGAAATGGACAACTTGGATATATTGGATATATACAATGGATATATTTGAGTAATTACCTGTTTTGAAGGATCAGTGGCCAAAACTAAAAATACATCCTTTAAAATAGCAGTAATTGTTCTTCCATCTGAAAAAAAAAATGAGAATATTGTCACATAAGCAAGAAGCTTTAAGCTCAACATGACTCAACAAGTGGGTGATTATTGGAAAGCAAAACTTGTATGTGATATCTGAATTGTGTGGTTTCTGCTCCAGCCTACTCTTCTTCCATAACAAATATATACCTGGTTTTAGACATTTATACTTCTTAAACAGGATTTCTAAAAAAAAAAAAAAAACTTTAATTCTAAGAAAGTATGCTGCAATTATTTTAATTATTTTTGTGATTTTTTTTTTTTTTTACTCCGTTTATAGGCAATTATCTTAGTCTGTCATTAGAGATTGGTGGAAAATTTTCCTAATATACAAAGTAGGCCTTATGGCAATATGTGCTATCTTTAGGAATCCATAAAAAAAAAATACTTTTGTCTAGTCCTGCCAGAAAGCATGACTTCTTTTTAATGATACAATTATCATAATTATAGAATATTTCCATTACAGTCAACTCATGTAAGCATGCAACTTTACAAAAAAGAATTGCACAAAGGCATTGAAATACACAAAATCCACACTCAGACTGCAGAATCCAGGGTGAGACAAGTTCCAAGTGTTCAAGGGAATGAGGACACCCTATGATGTGGAATAACTCAAAAATTAGGTTGTCATCCTTGCACAGGACCTTGGTTTTAAAAGTGGTGCTTAAAAGTAAATGCTGCTGGCTGAGAACAAAAGCCTCAAGCACAGAGATGTCTTTAGTGAGTATAATTCAAACCCAATCCTTGAAACAAATGTTTCCAACACTTTTTTTCAGATATTCCCAACTAATTCAAGCTTTTCAGAATTCAAGTACTAAACTGGGCAGAGGTAGAGTCTGAAGATACTCCACCCACTTCTTTTTGGAAATGTTCACTCAGACAGTGTCACTGTCCTAAATAACAGAGATAAAACATTTATAATAGTGACTTGGCTGCAGAGCTCCACTGCTATTCTACAGTCTCAACAGTTTGAAACCCAGCACATCACAAAAAAGAAACTAATAGTCTATTTTTTTTTTTTTTTTTTTTTGTTATTGTTTTTTTGGTAAGGTCCCTTTCTAGAAGTTCCCTCCCTGTGCCACATTTCATGCAATGAGCCTTTCCCAATAAATTCAGAGCTTGTGTGCAGCAATGATTTGTGGTTGATGCAGCTATTAATAAATGTTTCTACAAGTCAGCATCCCTACATGACACCTCCTTACCTGGCACATCTCCTCACCTCCCTTGCCTAAGGGAGTGATGAGTCTAAACAGGCAAAGGCATTAATTCCAAGAAATTGCATAAGGAGGTTAAACATCTTTGCTCCCTTTGGAAGCAGAGGTTAGGATTTGCTGCTCTTAAATCAGAAATCAGGCTCTGCAGGTGTCCTGAGTTACCTGCAGGACTCCTTCCTTTTCTCCACTGACAACAGAGCAGCACTCAGATGAGTCTCATTTCCTTAATTAAAAGCTGTCCAAAATCATGAAACCACTGCAGATTTTTTTGATTAATAACACAGCCTTCCAATTAGTCATGTGAAAAATGAAAAAATTCAGGAAAATATGTCAAAATACAGGATGAGTGCTCAACACTTGTACAAATGAAAGAAAATTTGCACCCATTAGGGAAATTTCAGTGCATTAACAGTCTAATCTTAAGACCTCAGTATGTTTCTTTCATAACATTAATCTAAATGCATTTTAATTGCTCAAAGCAGCACCTACACCAGGTTTCTGTAGCTATCATTCAAAAGAAGCTTGCAAGCAATTAGGAGCTTGAAATTTCTTTATACCATCAGTAACCAGCAACTTAATCAGGGTTTTAACACAGTAGAAGGGTTGTAAAGAATAAATTGCTTTTTCACTCGAAGGCAAACATTTTTACACTGGATTATTTTGAGAGGCTATTTTTAGTTTGGCTGGATAGCCAAACTTGTAGGATTGTAGGATTTGTATAAATCATGGAAGAAGGTGGCTTAATGATGCAGATGGCACAGGGCCATGGAATGCACATGCTGCCTGCCTTAAAGAAGACATAAACCACGTTCCTCTCACCATGGCATCCCCAGAAAACCTAAAAGGGTTTTTATCTTTGTTCTATGTGAAAGCCAGCCTAGTCATTCAAATTTCTAAATAGAGCTTGTGCCTTTTAAGAGGTGCCACCCTGTGTGCCTCTGGTCATTTGAGTGAAAGGGCTGTGGTTGTCAGGGGGATGGCAGTGGGGTTCAGCACTTCAGTGGTCCTCCTTAAAGCCATTCAGACTCAAAAGAAAGGGCAATCAAGCCCTTTATGTATCTGCAGGTGATGGTGGTGGTTGCCTCAGATCTTATAATAAAGCCAGACAGACCATAGCTCACAATTAAAGTGGCTGTAAAAGGTCTTGATTGTAAAAGTGGGAGGAAGACAAAAGCAGGAGTTGAGACAAAGTTTGTTGAGTGAAAAGCTCTTAGGTGTGACAATAAGAAGCTGTTCAGAATGATGCTGTTGTGGTCTGGAGAGCAAAAAATTATCCATGGAGCAAAACTGCATACAAGATTATACCATAATATATTTAATTTTAACAGATTTCTCATCTGTAAAAACAAGAATGAAAGCCACAAACTTTCCTGGTAGGTTACATTACAGAGAATAGGAATGCCAAATTTTGAACTCCTGGAGAGGAGTCCCACACCTCCAGCTGCAGGACAGTCCCTTCTTGGGAAATAGGGATTGACCTTGAGAATGAAACCTTCAACACTTCAGGTGGAAATAGGATTTATTTGACCGATATTAAATGGCTCCATCTAACTAAAATCACTTTGCAGCCAATGGGGAACAAAAAAAAAAAAAAAGAAAAAAAAGAAAAAAAAAAAAAAAAGAAAAAAAAAAAAAAAAGAAAAAAAAAAAAAAGGGTGTGCTTAACTCAACAGCAGTTACAAACACTCTGCATTGTGATCCTGTACTCAGGCTGGCCTCAGCCTGATTCCTGACTGAAGCAGGAGAAGAAACCACATCAAGCAGACACACATCCACCCCACGGGCAGGATGGATGGGATGGGGCCCCCAGTCTGGCTGGAAACCCTGAACACAGAACCAGTATTTACAAAATACTGAGCCACCATTCTCTGAACATCAGCCTCATAGGAGAGATGTCAGATTCCACATCCATTAATTGAACCACTCACAAGATGAATACTGATCCAATTAACAGGCATTTTAGGCAAGAGTTGGTGTTGTCAAAAGCAACAGAGAACTCACAAAATATACTTGAGAATTCTTCATTAATATCATGTCCTCTTGAAGATTTCCTAAACACACATAAAAAAATTTGGTATGCAAATACCTTTCAACACTTTTTTACCAAGATTTTTATGGTAGCAACGGATGAATTTTGTCAGTAGTAATACCTAAAACCATTTCTGCTCTGCTCACCAGTGTTACTTCACCAAAAAGAGCTATCCCTTGTCTCCTTGTTTTGCCTCAAGGTCACCAGTGAGCTCTTTTGTTTTGGTTTTTCAGTCTGGAAATGACAGAAAAGTCTTAATATTTCATCCTTCTCTGCAAGGATATTCTTCAGATAAACTCTGTCCTTCACCAGACGGAAACAGAATATATAAACAGAAATCATCTTGACAGTGGAACAGGTACTGGTCTTTTTTTTTGTTCAAGATTTCACAGTTTAGAATAAACTACACCCACACCAGCCAAAATATTATAAAATTCTTATTACAAAGCTATTTCATTTGATATATTCTTTCCCAGTGCCCATTTTCTCTGCACCTGTATGCATTAAGAGGCTGAACTGCAATCTTGTGTGACTGGAGAAAAAGTGATATTTCTTTCCTGAGACAGAACATTCAAGTAACAAATGAAAAAAACAAAGTACCATTGGACAGTGTGTTCTTTAATCATGCAAGAATATTGCAGCTATATTCATTGTTCTAAATTATAAGTTTCCTGTAAAATTTGCATTTCTAACTGAAGCCAAAACAAAAAATAAATTCAACTAATTTAAAGTATTAGCTCTAAGTATTTCAAAATGAAACATTTATTCTTTTAATCTTTCCAACTACATCCCAAAACACTTAATGCATTTTTAAAATACATTTTATTATGGATGATACCATACTAATTAAGTGTATATCACAGGCATTAGAGAATACTGTTTCTTAGGGAGTATGCTCAATTGTGTTCCTGCAATCTTACCATCAGTGGATACTGAAATAATGAACAGTTTATATAAACCAGTGACTGCTTATTTAGTTAATCTCCATAAAAATGTTACATGTTTTCCATGGGATTTGTGTTTATATGAAGATGGGAACCCTGGGTAAAGAATTAGAGACTTAGTCTTAGGGGGTTTTTTTCTGCAGTTTTAATTACTTCTTTTTATTGAATCCTTCAAGCTGTGCCATCCATTGAGCAGAGAGTCCATAGAAATTGAAAATGTGCTTAAAAAATTCTGAAAATCTGGCATTACAAGTTGCTTTCAGAGGTTCTCTACCCCACATCATAACATGCTGGGAAGTTTGGGTTTGTACATCAATTTTTTAACATTTTCTTCCCTTTCATTGAAGGGTATCTCTGACTGCTTCTCTCTTTCTGTCCTAACAAACTTTTATGTTGGTTTATTAATCCCTCATGTACAAATTGTCTTTGTTGATGCCTGAAACTTCCAGTGCACACAGTCTCAGAAACCAGAAACTTTGACAGGGAATGTGATAACAGTAATTAATACCCAAAAGCCAGACTAATTAGCAATAATGATTTCCAGATGAGGATGGAGAATCCACCAGTGCCATCACCTCGTGTCCTGCAGTCACAGAAATCTCAGCATCTGTTAACAGCTACAACTCTTTCCTAATGCTGGAAGAGCTGATTACTTTTACCAGCTCTGCCTGAACAGAGGAGTCTGAGGCTCCCAAATTCCTTGATCACCTTATACATAATGAATTCAAGGATAGCTCTAAAGAAGTATTTAGAGGACACCAACATGTCAAGTATTTCAACAGTTGGTTGGGTTTTTTCTTTTAGAACTTGCACACAAATATTGTGGAGAGAAGTGGCAGTATAAATCCCAGTGTATCATTCTCTAAAACAGCACCAAAATTCCATAGCACACGTGGGAGGAGAGAAGAAATAATATATTCCCCAACAGCCCTGGGTAGGTGTCCTGGTTTGGAGGACAGGCATCTGCCAATAAAGGCAGAAGCTTCTCTTTGAAATGGAGAATGTAAACCCCCTCCCTCCAAATTATTATCATTTTAAAATTAAGGAGCTCTCAGGCAAAGATATGGGAATTAGGAATAACAGTTCTTTACTAGGAAAATTAAAATAGCAATGCAGTATTACACAGAACAATCCCAAACCCTGCCAGAGTCAGAATCCAAGCTGACACCCGTCAGTCAGTCAGGGTGTTGGCACAGTCCCATTCAATGGTGGCTGCATCCTCCTGCAGGGGCAGATGTGGTTCAGCTGGAGCAGTGCTCCTGGAGAAGGTGCAGTTTCCTCTGAAGCTCCAGGGATGATGTGCAAAGGTCTGGTTTTCCTCTGGAATCCAGTGGAAAGAAGGTTCCTTGGTGTCCAAAATCTCAGTTTTTATCTGGGTAGGAAAGGCTTGGCTGCTCCCCTGGCTGGAGCATCTCCCAGTGGGATGATGGAATTTTATCAGTCATGCCCTGGGACTCACTGGCCATTAACAGGAGATATCTCCTGGAGGGAGGATGGGCTGTGGAAAGATAAAGATGATTGCCCCAGCTGGTTTAAAGATCACCCATTAGCAGATAATATGTGCCAGGAGATAAGGAAATCATTACCCCACCTAACAGATGGTGACAGAATCCACATTTCTGGCCACATCCTGTATTGCAACCCAAGAGAGCAGGTGAATCAGATTGAGTTTGCAAGACTCAGGGGCAGCAGATGATCCTTGACTGAAAAGTGTACTTGGTCCTTTTCTCTCAGTATGTTTACAAGAAGTGTCACCATCCCAGTGACATGAATTGCACAGAGGCCATTCCAGCTGTGGAGTGCTTGAGTGCACTAAGGTTGGTTCCCCACCACAACTCACTCCCAGCCCTGGGAGACAAATGGTGGATTTGGATAGAAGGAGCAGGGCAAATATTGTAAAATATTCCTTATCACAATAGGCAGTGGTCATAATATTTTTGCAGACAAACATTTATCAAATTGATGTTAGGTCTCATGGTAAGGAGGAATTTTAAGGGCTAGACTCAAAGGAGGATGATGAATTATCTTTATGTGAGCCCTTCTCAGGTGCAGCAGACAGGACAGGGGAAAGCACATCTCTGGAGAATTTATAAACATCCATGTGTCTCTTGGGCCAAGGTCATACTCCCACAAAGCAGTGTATTGTCACACACTGTAAGGACAGGCAGACACACTCTAACCCAAGGAACACCCCACACTCAAGATTTACCTTGCACTGCATTCCTGAGCAGTTAAAATCTGCCTTTATATCCCCCCTTGATAGAAGTACAGAACTTTTTTACAGAAGATTAAATGGCCCCAGTGAAGGAAACAGGGAATATGCTTGCCAAGACACTCTTCTGTGAAAGGGCATCCCCTGTCAAAGCCACTGCTTGGATTCAGATGGAAAGGTGCCCTCCTGCCTCTGCAGGCCTGCCAGGATGGCTGGCACTGAATTAAGCTGAAAGCAGCTGCTCCTCAGTGTCACCTCCTTGGAAACCCCTTTGTCCCCTCCTTCCCAGGTGTAACCAAACTCCCAGCATTCACTCAGTGTCTTGAAGATATTAACAATGGCAGCAATTTCCCCTTCCCATTCTCTTGATTAAACAGAAGGAAGGAGGTAGAAAAAAGATGAGAGGCATAAAACTCCAGATGTTGTCGACACCAATATCTGGTTCCACCAGGGAATCTGAACACTGAAGCAATGATGAATTGCAGTGGGGTCCCTATGGCAATCCAGATTGCAATCAGAACACCACTGAGGCAGAAGAAGGGCTAGCATTCATTAATGTGAACAGCAAATGAATTTATGACAATTTCCACTGGTCCTTTCAAAGAACGTGAATACATCTGTAAGAAATTAAGATGACACACCAGTGTAACTCATTCATTAATAAAGTCTGGGATTGCACATTTGTTGCAAAATTTGTTGCATTTGTTACCAGTGGGTTTTAATTCTATAAGTGTACTTTATTAAAACCATAACACAAATCTCTCTAGCAGAAGAGTTCTAGCCTGTCTGCAGACTATTCTGCATGTGATTTAATTTTTAGTTTAAATTTACTTTGGTGCAGAAACAGAACTTGTTCAGGTTTACAGTAAGTAGATATTTAATCATCACAAAATATGTGGAAGAGAGTTACAGTCACTCAGCTTTTTTTTTGATAATACAGCAATTAAATTTACATTATCAAAAACCTATTAAATGATCTCTCTGTGATCTAATGTGGAGGGTGAAATAACAACATCAGAAGAGCAAACCCTACAGGAAGAGCAAACCAAATAACAGCACACCAAGCTGTGATGGGATCAGACCTGTGTGGCCATGAGTGTGGACTCTCAGCTTGCCCATTTTAAGGGCAGACTCTCAGGACACAACCTACTCAATGGTGAGAATTTTAATTTGGGCAATATGAAGTGTTATCTGCTGGCTGTGTATTTGTATCTCTGCACAAATGGGCCCAAGGCCTACAGAGACACAAGGTCTGCATTAGGACAGAGGCATTTGCATGTGTGAGATCCACACTGTGATGTGAAGAGCAGCCCATGTTCATCTCCTGCTTTGGCACCTCATGGAGCCAAATGGGACAAAATGTTGAAGATGGGTCCTGCAGGCAAGAACTTCAAGTGGCCACTCCATTAAACCTGTCCATGGAAGGTTTAAACATAAACAAACACTCACAGGATTGTGGTCTTATTTATTCAATTAGAAATAAACACTTCTAAAGAATAAAGCCTGTGTCATGTATTTGATTTTTCTTCTATATACTGCAGAAAAGGTGGAGTGGAAAAGAAGATATAAGTGCTTAGCTTACACTCAAGAAAATCCATCACTATAAAATCAGCATCTCATAAGCTACCAGGGAAAATGAGAAAGTGCAATATTAATTTAAAACAGCAGCATTTCATATTGACTACAAGCCAAACTAACAGCAAAGTTCATCCATAATTTAATGACAAAGTTGCAATATTTTCCACTGTGCTCGATTAGTGTAACCAAGCAGATTTATGCACATTGCTGAGAGCCAACACAAAAACATTTGGAAGATATTCCATGAAAATTAAGAAAACAATCTGAATGCCTCCCTGTGAATCTTCAGTACTAGCTGCAAACACTGTGTTAACATGCTATTTATTTGGTAGTTTTTCTACCAGCTACCAAATATCACCTCAGCTCCCAGCAGAAGGGCTGAAAGGAAGGGTGAAAAAATAAACCTAGTCACTGATTTGCTTTTTAATGCAAGCTCTGACCAGATGTGCTCTGTTCTAGACCAATCCTCATGGCAGCAAAGACAGCAGCCCTGAGCTGAACAGCCCCTTCCTTACTGCAGGAATTGTTCCAGAGGGGTCTCTTCTCTCATCCATCCCACCAGTGGCATGATCTGCTCCACAGTTTGCAGGCACAGAGGTGCTCAGAAGATTAAATTACACTCCACAGCTGCACAGGATTCAGAGACTCCTGAAAAACCTTCTGGAATCTGTGAATTGTTTTTTGTCTCTCGTGAGTCTCAACAAACCTCGTACCCAAACCTCATTTTGGAAGTTGTTGACACCTACAAAGTTGCCATCTATAATGGGATTTCCAGCTTCAAAAGGAAAGCAAAACAAAACAAACAAACAAAAACCCAAACTAAAAACCAGCAACCCACAACTTCAGCTCCTTTCTTGCTCATATGTCTTCTTCACATGTTGTCTGTCAGGCCTGCAGTGTCACACCAGTCCTCTCTCCCACCTTTCAGGAATCAAATGCCATTGGCTTTTATAGAGAAGACACCTCCAGAAAACACACCAGAAGTATCCAGGATGAAAAAATATGCTAGTGGATGTGCTTGACATTAAAAGGTAGCACCTCCAGAACAGGCAGAAAGAACTCTCTGGATTTTGGCAGCACCTTGATATATCTTTTTAAGCCTATAAAGCATTGTTTAGTGATACTTAAAATTGTGAATCTTTCTAAAATACTTCTGTAACTGCTTGGATGAACTTCTGTTAACCAAACCTGAAACAGCATTCTGTTTTGACTTAAGAACATGTGGCTTCATTGGCATTTCCAGCTGTTCACACTCCTATTTCCTTATCTGCTCCTCTGCCATCAAGGTTTCTCATGAAGAAGGGTCATCCAAAGCTTTGACCATAAATTAACCAAAATTCTTGTTGTGGACTACTGGTGGCATCTTCCTGAGTAAAAAGAAAGGTCTGGATGTCAGAGAGCTGAGCCAGATACATCCCACACATCTGTAGGAAAGGAGTGTACCAAGAGGAGTGAGTTTCCCTCAGTTTCAGCCATTAATTCCCATAAGACAGTTATCTTCTGGTGGGATTGTTCTTCCTTCTGGGGAAACAAGAATAATATTTTTAAATACCAAAGTGCTGTTTTCAAAAATTAATTAAGCTGTGAAGCACTATGTGAAACTCACAAAGAGGCAAAAGGGAGAAACCTGGGACACTTTCCTCTGATGGATGGGAAAATAAGAGGGTTGCTGCTGGATGAGACTGAATTTAGACTGACAGCTCATCAGGGATCAGACCCCAGCATTGCTTCCCTTCTCCCAAATGTTCATAAAATGGAAAAGCAGAAAAGATGAATCCCCATCCTCCAGCCACATGATGGACTGCACTCTCTGATCTCACTACTGGTGCTAGGGTCACACATTTTTTGATCAGCACAAATGGCAGAACTATTGAGAGATGCACTATGCCAGCCACAACAGCCAAAAAACCATTGCTTATGACAAAGGTGACCCTTGAACTACAGGATTAAAGACTAAGGCCTTCAAAATCAACTTTGGGTTGGAAAAAATCACCCAAAACCTCATCAACATTATGAAACACAGTGAGTGGACATACAAAAACAGCAACTGGAGCACTCCTGGGCCAGTCTTGGGTCTCAACTCTCTGAAACCTTTGCCTGTGTCCCTGATTAGTGTTTACTGAATTCTTCACCAATAAGAGACTTCAGCACAAGCTGGCTGCACAGCCACTGGGATTTTAATGACCAATAAATTATCTGCTGTTTTGGAAAAGCCAGTTATGGTATTTAATTTGACAGCCCCATGCAGGGTGAATTCCATAGACACAAAACAAATGTCAGGCCTTGAGACTAACACACATTTCCCCAGATGCAAAATACACATCAGTTGCTCTCTTAGGAAGATGGAAAAAGCTAATCCCTCTAAATTATGCAAACCCAGCAGTGGGAGAAGCCTTAAAGCCTTTGCTTTTAAGAAGTAAAGCATAAACCACACTACTGCTTTCATACCTGCCTACTTTTTTTTTTTTTTTTTTTTTTTTTTTTTTTTTTTCCTTTCTGTGATATGCAATGCAACTTTTTTGAGATCTGCTCCTGAGTGCCTGCAACTGGCATTTCTTAGAGGGAATTATGTTCTCATTTCTCCTCAGGACTGCCACCCTGCCCCCCAAACACTTATCTTGCTCCTTTAGAAAGACTTGGACATGGGAAGATCTTTTTCAATCTAACTTCTATTTAATTTTGCATGAAGGAAGACAATGCAGGAAGAGCTTTTTCTTTTCCTCATCTGGTATCTCATTCAGGTCTGAGTTGGAACAGAAACAGAGGATGAACATCCACTGAACTCTAAGTGCTTTCCAGCTCTGCTTCACATCTGTTTCTAATGTATCCTTATATCACTGGATATTTAATAAACAAGGAAGCAAGAGCTGCCGGGTGAATTCGGTCCTACCATCTCAGAACTTGATCCCCGGCTCTGACTCGAACCTCTTGCACAAGCTGATGTATTTACGTGATTCCTTCTGCCCATCTGCAAATTGAAGTAAAAACACTTTCTTCTGCCATAAGCCGAGTGCGGAAGTCGGGAGGAAAAGCTCAGAGTAAAACGGAAAAGCCCAGAGACAAAAGTTGGTGCTGGTGGAAATCAGCCGGACGGGGCAGCAGCGCTGCGGTCACTGTGTGTCACACTGAGAGGGACAGGGCGGCACAGGCACTGCTGAGCAGCACTGTGGGAGCGAGAAAGGAGGGAGATGTTAAAATAAACTGCGGGGCAGCCTGGGCCGGACCCGCTACAAGCGCTTACTCAGAATCCAAGCGAGTGAGCAGCAGCTGCTGTGCCACATAATTAAAGGCTGCAGGGCTGAGTCGCTTCCTCTCGGGCACGGGTTACGCTCCCAGGACGACACCGAGGGGACCTCGGCAGCCCTCTGTGTCCCTTCCTCCCGCTCCCTCTTTGCTGCTCCGCTTCGCATCCCTTCCGCATCCCTCCCGCATCCCGCCCGCATCCCTCCCGCATCCCGCCCGCATCCCTCCCGCATCGCTCCCGCTCCTCTCCGCATCCCTCCCGCATCCCTCCCGCATCCCTCCCGCTCCTCTCCGCATCCCGCCCGCATCCCTCCCGCATCGCTCCCGCTCCTCTCCGCATCCCTCCCGCATCCCTCCCGCATCCCTCCCGCTCCTCTCCGCATCCCTCCCGCATCCCTCCCGCTCCTCTCCGCATCCCTCCCTCTCGTTCTCTCGTTCTCTCGCTCCGGGCTGCCCGCAGAGGGCGCGGCAGCTCCGCGGGCGCTGCGGAGCCGCGGCCGGGCGGAGGGGCGGGCGGCACCGGGCGGCACCGAGAGGCACCGAGCGGCACCGAGAGGCACCGAGCGGCACCGAGCGGCACCGAGAGGCACCGAGCGGCACCGAGAGGCACCGAGCGGCACCGAGCGGCACCGAGCGGCACCGAGCGGCACCGAGAGGCGCCGAGAGGCACCAAGAGGCACCGAGCGGCACCGAGAGGCACCGGGCGGCCCCTCCGCATCGAGCAGCCGCTCCGCAGGGCGAGTGCGGTCCCTCCGCAGTGCGCGGCCGTGCCGCTGTGCCGGCGGGAGCGCCCGCAGCCGCTCCGGGCTGTGCCGTGCCGTGCCGGGCTGGGCTGGGCTGTGCTGTGCCGGGCTGTACCGGGCTGTGCCGGGCTGTGCCGTGCCGGGCTGTGCTGTGCCGGGCTGTGCCGTGCTGGCCAGCAGCGAACAGAGAGGTGAGTCCGGGAGGGCGGTGCGGGAGCGGGCACACGGGAGGAGGAGGATGAGGAGGATGAGGAGGATGAGGAGGATGATGAGGATGAGGATGCGGGGCCGGGCAGCGCCGGTGGCCGCACCTGGCCGGAGCGGTGCGGAGGAATCAATGCCTGCACGGAAATGTGGCAGCAGTTCTGCTGCGAGCGGCCGGGAGCTTTCGCGGGAGGCGAGCGCCGTGTCCCAGTCCCTGAATATCCCGTTCTGCCACGTCCTGAAACAGTCTGTAGCTCTGGCTGACTGTGCAGGCTGAGAGCGGTCTCATACTCACTCTCAGGCAAAAGGAATCAGGAGCATTTAGACCTCAGAGATGAATCGGGAGCGTTCTCTATGTAAGGTGACTTTTTCTTTTTACAAGCGTTTTTGTACAGGAAAAGGCATGGTAGAAATGCATTTTGCTGCAGAGCAAGGAGTGCTGACATGGGAAGCATCCTACACCACTGTTAGAATTGATGGGTAAAGTGGGTACTTAGCTCAGCAGCAAACCCCTAACTGGCTGGATTAACACGTAAAGTTCTACCCTGCTTAAAGGGGAAACCAAGTATTTGATGTTTTAGTCAAGGCTGAGGATCATCATCACCACGACTGCCATGCTTTCACTGAAGATCTTAAAGCATAATAGCAGGTATGGTTATAGATTTTACTGTCCAGATTAGAGAAATCAAGGTCATGCAGCAAAACTGTGAGCACAGATAATTCCCATGCCCAAAGTGCAGTACCAGAAGCTCTGGCATCCTTCTGCTCACCCCATGCTTTGCTGAATGTTTATGTGTGAGCTGAGGCAGCTTAAGAAGGAGCACTAGAGAACTTTCTGGGTATGGATTTGTTTAGGGCAGTGAACAAGCTCCAAGTGCTTAAAGGGTTTTAGGCAACTGCTGCTGAGTAATTGAAACCTTTTTGGAGCTGGAGGCTCTCTGCAGGTATTCCTAGTGAGTGCTCACAGCTATTAAATATATTCTACAAAAAATAATTCCCTGCATATGATTCAAATACAGTAAATATATGCAATTTCAGCTGAAAGAGAAAGGAAGAAAGAAATAATTAGGAGCCTTGCAAGGCAGGTGCTTGGGGTTGTTTTGTACCTTTTGCAGTCTTACAGTGCCAGCGTGGAGCAAAGAGCAGCAGTCAGAAAGCTGAAGGCAGGTTCTGCACAAACAGTGCCCAACGTGTCAGTGGTGTTGCTGCAACGTTTAAAGCAGGAGCACAGCATCAATTATCACGATTTAAAAGGAAGGAAGGAAGGAGGGGGCGGGCAGGGCCGGGGAGAGCCTGGCTCCTCGCAGTTCCATCCCTGTGTGCTCTTCCCCAGGCTCTGCACTGACGTCACAATGACACGGTGAGGCTGAAGAAAGGAGCTGGGAACATTCTTCTGCTTCTCTTGTGGTAGCTGAGCGAGTTTGCCCCACCACCTTCCTGCCAGCATGGCCAAGAGTGCAGAAGTGAAGCTGGCGATCTTCGGTCGGGCTGGCGTGGGCAAGTCAGGTACTTTTGACTTCTGATTCTTTTATTCTGCTTGCCTTTGGGTAACTTTTTTTACTCCCTCTGTGCAGAAAACTCTTCATATAAAAGGACATCTCTGACCTTCTTCTTGTCAGGGAGGTTGGGATCACTCCAGGAATTCTCTCTTCCTTGGCTTTTCATGCTGTTTTCTCTAGGTTCTACCAAATAAAAATACTTTCATCGCTTTTTAAGGAAAAGCTTGACAATAGACAACACCAAAACAAACTTCCCAAACCCAAATCAAACCCACTTCTCATTAAGTGAGTGGCAACATTATTCTTTGAATTATTTGAATATTATTCTAATATTCAATTTGTCCCTTCATAGCTTGTGCTCAATGAAGGCATGGAATATTATGCTCCCTATCCTCTGTTAAATATTAGATGACTTCTGTAACAGTTATAATTCTGGCTGATTTCCACAGGAGATTTTAGACTCAGCAACTCAAATAAGTTTTGTTATCAATGCTCTCCTGGATTTACATGTTTACCAGCAATCTAAAGCAGCACCATGAGTAAAGTTTACATTTATAGAGATCTTTTGTGAAATAAACATAGTCTGGTGAGTTCATATGGTAGAGACACAAGGGGGAGGCATAAATGTTCAAAATCCATTTCTACAGACAGCTTTTCCTCTGGTGAGATGAGGAGCAGAGTGTGAGGGTTGCAATCTCTCTCAGATAGTTCAGGGGTGTTGCATTAACTTGACAGCTCCATGGCCACTCTAACAAGTCCTTGCACCACAGGGATGAGGAAATGAGGAGACTGAGCCTAATCATGCTCCTGTGTCAGTTTGGGAGCTGTAAGATTCTGTTTATTTTAGAAAAAATCCTCACAAGAGAAAGCAGGAGAGAGGATGTGCTGTTAAGAGCATTAAGCCAGACTCAGCTGCCATCAACCAGCTCCAGTTCCCCAAAGTGGCTTTTATATTACACATGCCAAGGTTCTGTCCTATAAATGTATTCCAGTTTCAGTAACTTGGGAATGGGTTGTTTATAAAAGCACATTTACCCTGGAGGTATTTTACCAGAACACTATCAGTGAGGGAGTTCTGTCAGCTATCAGGAAAAAAGGTGTATGTGAGGCACAAGTTCTCAGAGATTATTCTGCTTATTCAAAGGCAATGCAGATTAAATTCCACCTTTTTGAATAGAATGCCTGAGGGAATGCTGATAATATACTGGGATAAGTTAAAACTCTTCCTTCTTCCCTGCTGCCCTTACCCCATCTCCTCCTTTGTATTCATGTTTTACTGCCCTGCCTAAGTTTTGCAACTTCAGTGGTTCCCCGTTTGGTTTATCTTACATTCACTTGGTGGTTTCTGTGGTTGTCCAGTCTTTTGGCTGGATTCAAAATAATGCAAGAGAACATTGAAATATTTGCAGGAAACCAAAACACTAAAAGAGTCATCTCTCCCTGGTATTCTTAATAGTTTGAGAGCTGACTACCTTTTAAGTGCTCTGTTAAATGCTACACCAGCACAGGATCAACAAGAGCCTCTCTTACCTGTTGTGTCCTTTTTGTAGACTTCAATAGGATAGGATAAATAGTAGTCCTGGAACTGGGTGGGAGACAAGAGAAATGAAAAGCCAATAAAAACATCCTCATCTTTCTAAGTCTTCCTCCTCTCTCCTTTTTTTCCCTTTGAGATTCAAGGAAATATTACATTAAATATGAATGACTTTGACTGTGGCCATATTTGTGAATCTGTGAGTGGACAGGAAGGCACAAATCAGTGGGCAGCACAAGAGGGTGAATGTAATGGGGTAGCAGGGCCATAGAGCACCATCAGCTACCTCACCAGAGCAGCAACTGTGCCTTCCAGAGTCTCCAGCTTGCTTATGAAAACCCCTCTTGTACATTCCCATAAAAGGATCCAGTTTCAACAGCTTGGCCAACTGCAGAGAAATAAGTGTGTGTGTGTGTGTGTGTGTGAGGGGGGTGGTGTCTGAAATACCTATTTGCCTGTAGCCAGCACTAGCAGCAGTGGGAGCTCTGCAAGTGCTGTCACACCTTGGCTAAAAACAGAGCTGGACACAAAGCAGCCTCCAGCTGGCTGGGTCTGGGGGCAGCACCCTGCTGGAATAGTGTTGGTAGTGTGTTTTCTGGGTGACCATGCCCTTCCCTGTCCCTGTGACCAGTTTGTCATGGGCTGTGGAGGCAGGATCCTGTGGTCACAGCTTGGCCAGACAGCTGGAAGATAAGCCAGACTCCAGAGTGCTGGAGCACACTTGCAATGAAAAGGAGATGTTGGGTGATAAATAGGGTCACTGTGACTGCCAGAAAGTCATGCCAAAATATGGTCACTGGCTTGCTGTCCTGGCTCATCTTTGTGTGCTGAGGAAGAGGCAGGCATTGGGTTTTAATGTGTGAGTGTCTGGAGCACCTGAGAGCACCTGTGGGGTTACAGACAGGCTGGGTAAGGTCCTGGAGAGGCCTGTTACCATCTCTGAGAGCTGAGGAACATCCCAGTCTCATCCTTAACACCAGGCATCTGTTTTAAGGGGGAAAGACTTACTGTTCAACAAAGCAGTCCCTTCCAAGATTCTCCCAAAGATGAGGTGGGGAGCCAGAGCACTGTTTACAAATCTGGATAGTGATAGCATCTCAAAAGAGTTAAATCCAGGGAAAACAAAATGTTCCTGCACTTTCTTGCTGCTCATCAGGTTTCCATGGTTCAAAGTTTTAAAAAACAAAGAGGAGGCAATAGCTAATGTGAGTGTCAGCTTTTCACTGTTCTCCTTCCTTGCCTGCTGGAGGAGACCAGCAGAGTGGCTAACCAACTCACCTGTCCCTTTTTGCCTTTTCACTTAATGCAGACCTAAACTTTCCAAATAGAAAAAGCAGAGAAATCCAGCACAGAAAGAGGCACACAGGAGTTCCCCCAGGTCAGATTTACACTAATGGGCAAACTCATTGGGTACAAGCATCCCAACCTGGTTTGTGCAGTGATGCTCCTCCATTCACCCTGTTCTCACTGTGTAGAAGCTGCATAAACATTGTTTTAAAACAGCTGAAAAAGGCCAGATGAGGAGCTCTGCCTGAGCCAAGGAGCACTTTGCAGCTGCTTCACTGGGGAAGGGGAGGAAGTGCTCTGTGGGTGGGAAGGGACATTGCTAAGACCTGCTATAGATAACAGGGCTCTACCTCCTAATTTGGGCTGGAGTCAAGCAACACTGGGGAGGGGAGAGAGCTTTGAGAGTCTTTTTCTTCACAGCCAAGAGGAGCTTGGATGGAGCAGGGAATTAATGTTGGAGTGAGCTACTTAAACACTGCTGTTTAAATTGTTCTTTCACTGAATCCTACAGCTTCATTCCTATGGTAACAAAACTGAGGATTTCCTAAATAGCTCCTTTTAAAACTACAGTAGTAGCAATTAATAAAGACTTAAAGGCCTTGTTCTTCCATGTCATCACCAGACACAGTATGTGCCCAGAAACCTAAAGAGGAGCAAAAATGTATGAGCTAGGAGGAGAAAAACTCCTGGATAACAGGATAACACTGCATGGCTGATGCTTTTCCAACTCATAACTCACTTGACTATGAATGCTCCAAATACCTCTGCTTAGGAGCCTTTATATTTTGGCCAAAAAGAGACAATGTCCAGCTGCAGCATGTGCTATCCAACCTGCCTTTTTGCTGTGTGTGTGCCAGGCTGAGCTCCAGATTTCTGTGCTAGCAGGGGGGATTTGCCCAGCCCCTGGCAGATGCAGTTCTGGATGGGCTGTGCTGCTGCAGCCAGGAATGGGACATGGGAATGTGTGTGGGTTCAGCAGTGGGGGAGATAATGAAAATCCCCCTAAAAAAATGTATCAGCTTCTAAATAAATCACTGCTTGTGCACTCAGGTATGTGGGGCAGAGGGCTGTTGTCACTTTTTTCATTCAGCAACAGCTTGGATGCTTCCATTTGGGCAAAAAGGTGACCAGAAAAGAGATTTTAATAATTGTCACAACTGTTCACAACAATTGTTCACAACTGGGAAAGTCCTGAGCAGACATATATTTATATGAGTTGGCTTATGCTATTTTCCCATGTCTAAGCCAGGATGGGGGAACATATCTGGGAGAAACATACCTGGTTTTGAAAGTTCCTACAGAAAAATTCGAGCAGCAGCCAAAACAGAGAGTCCTTCAACGAATCTGTGTTTTGTTTTCATTATTTGGGGATATGTCTGAAACACACTTCCAGGGATCACTTCCCAATTGCAAGGTCTGGGCATGTGGGAAATAGAACTGCCTTCATTGTCACCCCATCCCCCATTCAGAAAACCCTGTGGGTTACTGGGAAAGAAGCCCAAAGTGATTTTTCTACTTCACAAATCCCTGCTCATATATTTTCCCCCACTGGTTGCATTTCAGGGACTTTTGCAGAGGAAACATGAGTTATTAAGGAATGATTAGTTATCAAGCTCACAGCTCTGCTTGTAAGGCAGGGAAAGCTGCCACAAGATCTTCAAAGTCCATGCTATAGCAACTGATGTATGGATTACTGCAATAAGGTACCTCTGAAATCCAGAAATGTGGGTGGAAAGAGACTGGATTTTCTGTTGGTGTTTTTTTTTGTTTTTTTTTTTTTTTTGTACTTACACTAGTATAGTAGATCAGTTGCCTTTTTTTCCCTTTGTTCTTAGGAATGGCAATGACAACCAGATGCTTAAGTGATTATTCAGTGCCCATGTTTAACACCCATTATATTATTGTCCTGTACTATTTTGCTGGTAAAACACCCCCCTTTTTATGTTCTCTGGTTTTACACTTTTCAACCAGCTCCAGCTCCTCTGAAGGGACTGTGCATGTGTGTGTGCACATCATAACAGTAATTAGATCACTAACTTTAAGATTATTTCTTCCCCAACAAGAATACAAATGTGTCCCCTTGAAGCAAGCAATATTGCAAGCAAACAGTTGCATTAAATGACCTTCCCCAGCTCCTGTTCAGTGGATGATGCTGATGCCTCTTTAGAGGGTGAGCCCCAGTTTCATGCACTGGTGAAATAAATTGCATTGTGACTTTAGCACAATCTCTTTAGCCAGCAGCCTTTCTCAAAAGTGCATTTGTTAACCTTGTCATGCTGGAACTAAAGAGAAGGAGCACCAGCAACCTGGGCCCTGCTTGTACCTGTCACCTCCTCCTTTTCCTCTGCTTGTTTGCTATCCCTGGTTCACCATACCTTGCCCTTGGTGTAGTAAAACCATTCATGCCCTGCTCAACATTTGATCCTGCTCCTGGCTAACCATGAAACAATAAACTGCAGAATTTCTCTAACCCAATGCTAACACTGTGCATTCAAGCATAGCTGCCTCCCCTGTTCCATCTCATTTACCTACATCTGACATCAGCTCTACCTGTGTCCCCTCCCAGCAGCTGGTGGCAGCTGTTAGAGCTGAGACTTGTCCTGCTGTTCTTTTTTTTTGTTGTTGTTTAGGTTGGGCTAAATATAGCCTGCTGTTTGATTGCTGAGGAAGGAATGCAGGGTTCAAGGTTTATGTGTGCAGCACAGATTTTTCCCTTGGCCTGTGCCTGGCCACCCCCTGCAGCCCTTGCCTTGATGAGATAGCTGCCCTGCCCACTTGTCTCCTGCAGTTTTGCCAAAGGAACTTCAGAGCTTCCTGGTGGAGTCCCAGGGATGGTCTGTCTGGTTGTGGTAAGGGTTTGCACTCTTTGGGTCAGTCTGCTATTCCCCAGCAGGGAAAAACAGCAAGATTTTTAATCTTCCACACACTTGTTGTTTAGCTCCCTGATATGTGAAGTCCCTTTGCCTTGCATATACTTTTTTTTTTTGCCTTGTTTCTTGTCAGCTGTCACCCTCCCCTTTCCCCCTGCCAGTTCCCTAGACCTGTACATGTTCCCTAGAAACTGCATATGGTGAAATGATTTGTACTTTACAGGAAAACTTTGTACTTACAGTTCCTTGCTCACCTTTCTCACTTTGGGCTTCCTCCCATCTCTGTTCCTCATCCCCAGCTCCTCTTTGCCCACACTGTCAGTGCCTTGTGCCTCATCAAATGCTCAGGGCATGAGATCCAGGTGAGCTAATCCTGGCAGCTGTGCTGTGATGCAGCAAAGAACAGTCACCCTCAAGTGGTTCCAACTCCAGGAAACCATTCCTTAGTGTGGGCTTGGACTGCTCCAGGCTGTCACTGCATGAAGCCAGCCTAGCACAAGTTAAAAAGGAAAGCAGTGTATATCTGTACATAGCTACTCTTGGTCATAGAAGTGGGTGAATTTACTTATTTTGGCTTTGTGGCAGAGCAGGAGAAACAATTTATGTCTGTATTTCTCAAACAAACTTATTTTTTTGCATTTGCTTTTGTGCCAGCCTTGAGCCTTTTACATTTGCAGCACCCAAAACCAAATATATTTGGTGTATGAAAAACTAACACTGCCTTAAAGTAGGAGGATCAGTAAAAAGCTTTAGGCTCCAGCTGAGCCCTGGTTACAGGGCTGTGATTACCTGCTGCTGACTGAAGGTGTTTGAACCCTCTCACCACACACCTGGCAGGCACTCCCAACCCTCTGGTGAGCAGGAGGGACAAAGAATTGCTCTGAGGTAGCAAACCTCATCCACTTGCTGCTTTTATTCCAAGCCTGTGTTTGCTCAGCCTCTTGCAGAGCTCTTTACAGCCCCAGCTTCCCTTCCCTCTGCACAGGCAGCCTGAGGGTGCTGATGGAGCACTCCAGGGTTATGGAACTCCCTCCTCCCCAGATCTCAACCTGCCCTGCTGTTTGAGCCCACATTGCTTTCCATTCCCCTCCTGTTTTCATTCACTCCTACCTGTTCCTGGAGACAGGAAAACAGCTGAGGGAGGTGCATCTGTTTCATAATTCTGAATGGGGAAGGTTCTTTTTCATGGCTGTTTCCCACCAGGTAGAGCATTCACACTGCTGGAGTCAGTGTGCAGCTGTTCCAGCTCCTAATGGATGTGCCATGGAGGTGTTGGGAAGTGCCATAGATCATGGCAGTGACACTGGGGATAACTCACATTCTGTGCATCCAGCATGAAAAGATGAATGGCAAGAGAAGCATGAAGCCCTGGGGAAGGAAACAGTAGATATATTAAACATATGTGCAGCTTTAAAATGTCATAGAGATTGGCTGGGGCCTCCAGCTGCCTTTCCAGAAATGTTAGACAGCAGTCTGCTCTCAGGAAAATGAGGGAATATGTTGAAAACATCCAGCCTGGGTTTGAAAGCACACAGAGCTGGCTTGTTGTGCAGCCACCACGCTGGGGTCAGCAGCACAGGAGCTGCACTGTGACTTTTGTGACACAGACACAATCTCTTTAGCCAAACTGCAGTTGTTAACCTTGTTAAGGAAGCAGAGGCAGCAGTGTGTTACCCCAGGGGAGCTCTCTGGGATAAGTGGCTGGAGGAGTTTCCAGGGTGGAAGGATGCAGTGGACAGTGCACAGGGCACATTCTCCCAGCGTGGCCACTCCTCAAGTGGCCAGTGTGGGAGCTGAGGTGAGGGAAAGGGGAGCCTGTTAGTGGGAATTGTGGCTAATTGCCACAAGCTCCTCTCCATGGCTTCTCTTCAGGGCAGGGATGCTGAGATCCAGCCTGGTGGATGGCATCCCAACCCCTGCCAGCCCTGTGGGATCCTTCTGACCCTTCATGGCTCTTCCACTGACATTAATTATTGACAGCAAAACAAAGCACAGAAGCAACATTTATTTTCATTAAAAACATATTTGGCAATCCTGTCTTTCACTGCTTCCCCAGTAGGGCTTAATTTCATTTTGACCCACAGGACCACAAGCACAAAAGGAGCTTGACTTGACTTCCTTTCTGCCCTTCATGTGGCTGTATTTTCCATCCAACTCTCAGTCTGACTGTAATATTGTCTATCAGAGATTTGCACAACCCTGCTCTGGAGAGCTGCTTTTGTCAGCACCTCCTCTCTGTGCCTGCCCTGGGAACAAAAACCCCACTCCCCACACAGGGGAAGCCAGTTAGAGCTGTCACCATGATCTCTTCCTGACCTACCCAGCATTTGAGCTTTACAAGTGAGACCTTCAAAAGTGTCACTCAACGCAGCAAAGTGTAAGAAGATCAGAGTGAGCTGTTTATTTTTTCACTGCAGAATAAATGGAAAATTATTGAAGAGTCACCACAGAAGAATGCAGTATTAGACCCAGGGGTGGCAGAGAAAACACACAAACAAAAAATCCCCACCAAACCCCAACTCTACAAAACACTGGGCATGGGAGTGTGAGTGCCAAAACAAACACCTTGTTAACCAGCCTCAGTGGCACAATCTGCTGCTTGACCCAGCTGGATTCCTGTGGTCCTGTGCACTGGGCTTGGTTCTCCTCCAGGCTGATTTCCAGCATGAAATAATTGAACAGTGATCCACAATATGTCTTGGTCTGTTAGATCTACTTCCAGGCAAAAGTTTCCAAAAATTTATCTCAAATTAAAGAAAATTTGACCTTTATCTATGTGGAACATTATAGGTCTCAAGATATTACAGTAAACTGTGTCCTTGATAATGAAACATTCATATGCTAATCTTCAGTCTCCCATGGCAATCTCAAATAATTACATCTCATGCAAGAATACTTTTGTTAGTTATCAGTGCAATTAAACCAGTCTAGTTCTCACCTCAGTATCACTTTGGTAATTTCTTGGCAAATTTTATTTGGAGTTTCTGACCTGGCATGTGGAATAACCAAGCCACTCTCATGAAAACAAACTCCCTCTATTTTAAACATCCTCAGTATGACTGTTTTCTTCATTAATTTGAACTATTTGGGATCTAGTATGAAAGAGGCCCCTGAGATTTAGCTGAGTACCAGTGTGGTGGAAATTCACATAGTGTTCAGTGCAGACTGGGAGGAGTTTGGGAGCCTGTGCTGTAAGAAATGCTCCTGTACTTTGGACAGGTCTTATGTATAGTTCTGCAGACTTTTAGGACTCCACAGGAAAGACCACACTCTATTTCTACTCTTTCCTGCTTGAAAAGGCAGATAGATTGTATTCTCAATTAAGAAAGGAGCTTCCTTAGTTCCTACTCTGTTTTCCTGGTCTCCCTCTTCAGCATAAAGCACCAAAATATATAGGATTTTTAAAATTTTATTTTGCTGAAGAGGCCTCATTAAAGTTGCCTTTTTCCTAAGCACCTCTAGCAGCTATGATGTGTATTTAAAATCATATACAGCTTTTAATGTTCATGGTACAATCAACATCAGCTCTGGAGCAGGATGGTTTGGCACACTGGTAAAGGTGAGGTGAGACACAGACCAAGGAACCTGCAGAAAAACCCTTCAGCAGTTTCTTAAGTTCTTACATTTTACAGGCATGAGAAGTATCATGATTTGCCTGCAGGTCTTCACACCCAGCTGGACAAAGTTTCAGTGTTAATAAGATTAACTCCATGCTCAATATCAGATATCTCACCTCACATTAGGTCTGTGCCTAAAAGACTTTTTATTCACCTAGAATAATTTTGCATGGCTCATTTCATCAATTGCTAAATATTTAATAAATGGTGCCTTCTAGTAAGCTGGGAAAATGTTAATATCACCCAGTTTGTTTGCACATCAGAGCACTGAAATATTACTTTCTGTTCCCAGTGCCACAGACAGGGACAGGCAGCAAAGAGAAGTGAGGGACTCCACAGAAGAGAATGACCTTCAGAGCTGAGTTAAAACAGCACATTGCCACCTCAGATCCTACCTCTAGTTTCTGCACAGGGGGTGGCTGGCAGGCATGTTCAATAAGGCAGGGAAATACAATAAAATACAATGACCACCAGCAGGGGTTGGAACAGGAAACATGCTCATGACAAGAGTACCTTGGAGCTTGGTTGTACACTGTTATTTTTCATTCATTCCCATTAATACTGTCACTCTTGGTGAAGGTTAAAATGTTTTTGCTGTGGATAACCTGGCAGAGGACTGAAAAAAGGCTTTAGCTACAAGCATGAGCAATCTGACATAATGTGTTAGAAGTATTTGGTCACCATGCAATTCTGAGACTTCTCTGCTCACTTCAGCAGGTGACTCGTAAGAAGTCAGGGCTCTGCAGTCCTGTGACATTTAAAATGTATATTCAGAACTCTTTAAACCTGCTGATTGCAAAAGTGCTCTCAGATCTCAGGCTGTTCTCAGGAAAAGTTTGCAGGCAAGCCACGAGCAGAGGATGCTCAGGGTGACTCCCAGAGCACCGAACCAGAGAACACAGTTCTGCACCTGGGTCACTCTGTAGGGCCAGTCCAGCTGCACCTCTACACTTTCTGAAGAGTCTTAAGGATGCTTTCAATGGTCTTGCTCTTGTATGTGGAGAACAAAATGAATGTGGTGGGTTTGGTTTGGGTTTTTTCCCACATGGAAAACTTACCTTCCTGGAGCCTGGAGCACAGATTGGCATCCCCTGGTTCCCAGCTGGGTTGCAAGCTTTCTGAGGAGCAAGGAGTGACCCAGTGGAATGCACAGAAAAGCCTAGAAAAGTGCAAGGATGCATGGAGGTGCTGGGTTATGTTGGAGTGGGGACTGTCCCTTGTGTAATTCCACCTTCAGTTTATCCCTGTGCCTCTCAGCACAACGTCACAGCCAGCACTTCTGAAAAAATAAAAACTGCACCATGAAAACAAGTGCTGTTCACCACCCTGTGTCTCCAGAAGCTAAATAAGTCACAGCAGCTCCCTCAGCCCATGCATGTGAAAGAAAACCTAAATATTGTCACACAGGGGGTGCACTTGGCACCCACTTCAGTATCAGACCAGCCCAGTCTGCACTGTCCATTCTGCAGCCAGTGAGTGTTCTGCTCTCAGCAGTGCAGAGCCTGTCCAATTCCAGGTGCCTCACCTGAGGATTTTATTCCTCATTAAATGATTTCCCCATAATGTTTTATGTCCTTCATTGCAAGGAGCCAGAGAAGATGACTGCAATAACCCTTCCTGACTTGAAAAAGATGATCTTGTTGACCATGAGTATATTAAATTAAGAATCTTTCCCTAGTGCTTAGTGGATTTTTATTTCCTCTTGAGCTAAAGCACTGCTATAGTTATGATCCTCTCCCCCTCCTTTTTCTTAGCAGTGTTGGTATTCTATGTATCTGCTTATTTCTACACACTAACCACATGGAGCCCTCTCTTCATCTGACGAGGCAGATGATCTTCATAACCCTGTTATGAAATATTTTTTAAGATTTAATATTAAGTATCTAAAGAAAAAAAAATTATATAACTTTCTGTATTTGTTTTATTTAACATTTAACTTTATGGCACTAGGTTGAAAGCATTCACTGAGTCAGTGTTTGGACTGTGCTGCAGAGATGTTAATGAGAACATCCAAATTTTATGCTTTTGAACTCATTAAAATGAGCAACACAATTTGTGCAGCAGTGGCTTATTTGCCAGAACAGGGATTAACAGGAGCACATAGAAGAGCTGAATACAGATGCAATTTTTTTTTACATGGAGATCAGAATAAAAATGCAGAGGTTTCCAGTGAGCCATGCTAAGATGAATATTTTTACCTCTGAACAAGGTGTAAGGTTTGAAAACACACTGGCAAATAAAGAGCTTGCACAGAGGAGGAAATGGATCAAAGAGGAAATGTAGAAGCAGATTTAGAAAGACAAACCTCAAGCTAACACTTTAGGAAGATGAAAAAGCAAAGTCACAGAAGGTGAGCTTTGGTTATGACTCTTCAAAACTAGATGAAAGTTTCAAGGGATTATTTGCAAAGCTAATAAAGAACATTAGTTATGGAAAATTGAAGATTAATTCAAGGCTCCACAAAGTGCTAGACTAAATAACCTTGTGCTGTGTCCAGAACAAATGCTGTGGCACTCAGGGACAGAGGGAGGCTGATTTATGGAAATAAATGGGAAAGCCTGTGTCAGTCATGCCATGGACTGTGCCCACTCTGCCTCCTCCCAGGGAGGAAGGAGGATGTCTGGGGTGGCCCACACCCACAACCAGACTCCCAGAAAGTAACAGAATGAACTGAAAGACAAAACAGAGTTTAAAAGCAAGAACTGTAAGGGCAAAACCACAGACCCAGGGAGAAGCACACAGTGGAGTGCTGTTTCCTCAGTCACTGCATAGTCTTTTATTCAAAATTTGGAGCACTTCCTACAAATTCTCTGAAAACACATCCTCTGGAAAAGTTACAGTTCACACATTTTTTCCACCCTGCACTAATATACCCTTGCATAGCATGGATTTCACCTACTGAGGACACACTGAATAAAACCACAGAGGAACTGATACCAAGGTGATCTAAGCCAGACCATTCCAGCTCAATCTAGACCCTGGCTCCTTGGCCCAAGGACTCTTCCTGCTCCCTGAATGATTCAGACTGCCCCTATCAGCATGTTTTATTTTTCAATCACATAAATACAGGCTTACCACAACCTTCTCTCTTCATCTGCAAGCTCTTGGTAGAAGGCTTCTTATCACAGGACAGCAGGAAAATGCCCACAGCCAGGAGATTTTCTGTTCAATAGCAATGTGGTACTTCTACATCAGCCTGGCTTGGACTGCTCAGAGGAGTAAAAAGAAAAAAAAATGTGGTTTGCTAAGGAGGAGACAATGGTAATGACTAGCACAGGACTTGTCAGGATCATAGATATAATAACAGGAGCTATTTAGCTGAATAGAAGTTCCAAGCTGTTTGTCACATGCTGGAGGTAGAAGTTAAATTATTATTAAAGAGTTTATCCTTATGGAAGACATTCCAGCCCTAGATACAGGACACTCTCTTTTCAAGAAAGCTGTGTAGGGGAAAAATTGGGCACAGACCCTCTGAAGACAAAAGCTGCAAGAAGTGAAGAGCAAACAGCAATTTAGGATTAAGTTTGCCTTTCCATTAATCTGAAATAGAATTGTCTTGGGAAGCAGCTCTGGAAGCTAAAAAAAATGTACATCACTGTGAAACTTTCCTCCACATTTGGGCTTTGGTGGAGCTTTTTACACTCTGGGTCTTTTCTCCATCCAGTGCAACTAGAAGTAGCATAAGGGTGTAATTTATTTTTCTGTTATATTTCTATTTACTGTCCTACCCAGAAGCCATTCCAGAAGAGTTATTTTTTTCATGCACTTCCATTGCAGATTAGTTGCTTGTGGCTTCTTGATTTTTCTTTTCTTTTCTTTTCTTTTCTTTTCTTTTCTTTTCTTTTCTTTTCTTTTCTTTTCTTTTCTTTTCTTTTCTTTTCTTTTCTTTTCTTTTCTTTTCTTTTCTTTTCTTTTCTTTTCTTTTCTTTTCTTTTCTTTTCTTTTCTTTTCTTTTCTTTTCTTTTCTTTTCCTTTCCTTTCCTTTTCTTTTTCTTTTTTTCTTTTTCTTTGTCTTTGTTTTCTTTTTCTTTTTCTTTTTCTTTTTCTTTTTCTTTTTCTTTTTCTTTTTCTTTTTCTTTTTCTTTTTCTTTTTCTTTTTCTTTTTCTTTTTCTTTTTCTTTTTCTTTTTCTTTTTCTTTTTCTTTTCAGTGCCAGGCTGGAATACCATATTCAAGTAAGGACAGTGAGCAGCTTGGGAAGCAATTATAATACCCTGAGTATAAACCATGCAGCAGGAGCCCCAGAAACCATTGTCAGTGCAACACTTCTAGATGTTTTTCTTAGCTAAATTCTTTTAGGGCTCTTAAAACAATTAGTGACCCAAATGCCTGTCAAGGTTTAGCACTTTGTTTATGGCCAGGCTCCAGTTTGGGCTGCCCCAAGCCATGCTCACAGGGCACTCTGCACTGGCATTTCCATCAGCCCAGCAGGACACTTTGGTGGAATTTTATAGCCTGTTTTATTGCAGCCAGGCCAGCAGTGTGATGAACCTTTTAAATAAATCTCCTCTGATGGATTTGCTGGTGCCTTGCTTAGATTAGGGGTGAAAAGTATGAGCTTGAAAGCTCGACACATTTAGCCCCATTTACCACCATTAATGCAGTTTTAACCAGGAAATTGATATTAAAAATGCATTTACTCTGTGGGGATACAGCATAGAGAGTGACACAACACTGACATGAGTATTTGGTATTGCCCAAAGTCAGAGCCTTAAACACAGCTTGGCAATTTTCTCTTCTGTTGTGTTTTCCCCACAATGCAACAAGTGAATAAATGAGTGCTCTGGAGTTTGTCTGCTGCTGAAACAAGCTCTGGGGGAAATAATTCATTTAAGGGCAACTTCAATTTCATCTTCACTCAAAAAGTGAGTTTAATGCAATTTTTCTTTATAAACTAACTTCCTCTGCCCTTCCCTCCAGTTCCCTCCACTTTCTGCTTCAGTGCTGCAATACTGAAGCAAACTGTTTGAATGGCAAATTTTTCACCTTGCCCAAAATTGCCATCATGAAAAATTTGTTATCCCAGTGAGAATAAGAATTTTAATTTTGCAGAATCTAAAACCCTAAAACATTTGGACTCTTGTTTGTGTATTACTAAGAGAAAAGCAAGAATTAAAAAAAAAAAGGGCCTGGGTTGGTATGTAGTTGTTGATCTTATATGTCATGATATTCCCATTAAACTGTACCTTGTTTGCTTAAGCCCTAATTCTGTGGAACTGAAAAAACCTATTTTTTAAAACCTATTTATAGGGAGCATCAGCAGCCTCTGTGAGTGTTAAGTTAATTATTCTGTTGCCTGCTGCATCTGCTGGGTGGAACAAAACACCCCTTCAGCATTTGTCCCTTATTTTGTCATTTATATTAATCTGAGGCATATTAATTTCAAACCTATTGCAAGTGATAGAAGTCTGATCTTCAGCAAATATACAGGAGATGTCTCCAAATTTAGAATGTCACATTATTTTTCTCTTTCCTTATGGAAGCTTTTTTTCCCTTGACATATTTCCATATTTTTGAATATGAAAAAGATACAGGTGGTTTGGAGAAGAGCTTGAGCCTTTTTGAGCAGCAGGCTTAAAATCTGTTTACAAAGGACAAAAGTTAACTGCTTTACTAGTTTGATGCAGAGTATTTAGTAATTTTCATCCTATGGTACAGGCAGAGAGCACCACCCTGCAATTTTGAATCTCCTAGGGAATCATAATCTGATTTGTGGTGTCACTCAGACCAATTTGCCTGAATTTTCCAAGCTACTCCCAGTGAATTTTAAGTGCCAAAGAGAAGTTTTAAAATGAATACAAGTGCAAGGATTGTGTTCATGTGCACAGAGCAAATGAATGACAGATCTGAAGTCCATGTGTGCCTACACCTACAGTTAATTGGCAGCCAGAGAAAATGCATACATTTCAATATTTAACCTTGAAGTCAGGCTGGTGGAAAGGTCTGAAATAACATTACAATGTTCTCCAGTAATTGAGTCTCAAAATGAATCACAGTGAGCTGCTGTTGACAGCAAGAGACTTTGGTCCTAATTTTCCAGCATCTCTTCTTAATTCTGCTGTTTTTATTATATTAACTTGAAAAATCTTTGATCAATTTGGAGTTATTTACCATCTCATGCTGAGACACACGGAGAAGTTTTATTAATTTCAGAGAAATGCTTAAAGTCATTGTCTTGGGCAGCTCTACAGGTGCAAAGTGTGGGTGACAGAGAAAATCTCCTGGGAATAAAGCAAAAATGGGGAAGGTGGAAAGGAATTCCTGCACTCCTATTTCAGCTATCAAGAATCTTCTATTTGTGTGTGATGTTTTAGAACACACTTGCATGACATCTGCAAACTTCTCTGCATAATCACAGTGGCTAAATAAACATCTCCACGGGCTTTAAAACAAAGCTGAGATTCTCACAGTGTCTGCTGCCACCAGTCAGGGCTGCAGAAAAGGCAGAAAATGTCAAAAAACCATTGCAGTTAGGTCATGAGAATGACAATACTTTTGTGGCTAAAAAGGATTGCATCTCACTCCCAGCCATCCAGATGATTTTATATGCACTCAGCTCCACAAATCAAAAAGCTTCTTGAGTTAACCTATTTCAAAGGTCTCCATTCAAAGCAAACCAGCCAAGTGGCACTTGGTATTAAAACAAACAAACAAACAAACAAAATTGGCACTGAAATTACTGTTTTTTCTGATACAGTACTCATTCCACCACAATCACAGCACTATGGGGTAGCTCTTCCTGAGGCTAAACTCATAAATTGTCTCTTAAAGTCTGTAATCTGGAAACCTCTGCAGCCAGTGAAATGGAGACCAAAATCTGGGCAGCTGCATTTTGTTTTACTGTGATTCTTAAATTAGTGGCTTATGTTTCATTCTGCCTCTGCCTGGCTGCTTTCTTTTGCAAGGGCACTTTATCTGGCAGGCACAGTTCTGTGCTGGCTGGGCCATCCATGAGGTGCTCTTTTCCTTTGGAAGCAAGGGTATTCAGCCCTTCTAAGAAACACAAAACATTCTTTTTCAGATAATATTTCTAGCTAGAGCTATTCAAACTGTTGCAGGTTTGTGCTTTGGGTTTTTTTGTTTGTTCGTTTTTTGGTTTGTGGTTTTTTTTTTTTCTTTTGTTCATTGTAGAGGTTTTTTTGATTTTATTTATCTTTTTCAACCACCCAGATTCCTAGGCACAAAAAAACCCTTATCTGTCTGTAGCCAAGCAGCAGAAAGATTTGTCTCACTGCAAACAAATTCTCCAGCTACACCACTGTGCTTTAAAACATCCTTATCAAAACCCCTGCAGGACCACAGACCAGTGTTCTTAAAGGAGCTCTACCAACCTGAGCACTCAGGATTGATAATTTCAAGTCCCTCAGTTAAAAGGGACATAAAGTCACTGAGGAAGAAGGTGTGCTGAGGAGCTGTAACCATCCTGTGTCCCTGTGTGCCAGAGGGACACAGGACATGATCCAGGCTGAGTGCAATAATCCACTTGCCAAGTTTCATGATGCTTTCTGTAGAACAATCTTAGTTTTAGTGCAAGAAGTCCCATGTCTCCCAGTGGGAAACTGGGAAATAGAAATCTGAGGGTTCTCCCACTCCTTGTGTGGTCCTGGCGAGTCACAATCCTTCTCTACCTCAGTTTATCCCTGTCCCTGGAGAGCACAGTACCTTTTAATTTCCTGCTTCTTCTCCTTTGTGGCAGGACCCAGCAAGCCCCAGCATGAGAGGATTTTTGCTAGAAGGCAAAGAGAGATGTGCAAAAATCAGCTGATGTTTGTACAGCAATGAGTGCCTTGTTTGCAGTGCACCATATGATGCAAAGTTTTACAGAGTCTGGCATAATCCTACAAGCAGATGCCTGAAGAAGCAACTGCTCATCTGAGGTTTTCACTGGGGGAACCTCCCATTTCCTTTGTGCCACAACCTCCTCCTTCTCTAACATATGGAAGTTAAATGTAGTTATGACTCAGGGGAAATGTTTCTCCTTAAATTCACAGAGCTTTCCCTGAATGCTCTATCTGTGAGGAGTTTTCTTTGTCACATTTCTTAGAAACCACTTGCAGAGTTTTCTGTATTTTATATGTAGCAGGAAGCATTTGCTTGTGCTAATGGTACAATTTTTGGGGACAGGTTTGCTGATCATCAGGCTTCAAATAAAATCTTCAACAGCCCAGCAGAACAGTTTTGTTCTCCCAGTTTTCTGTCTGCAAGAAACACTGTGGAAGATGCAGGGCACTCCTCATGGGAGGCAAACTTCTTTCTTTATTTGGGAAAATCTACTCAAAGTAAATGATGTAGTGCCTCCCTGAATTAGTTTGGGGTACCTGTGTTTTATGATGTAGTTGTCATTAAGGACTAGATGTTTTTGAAAACCAACAACTTGAATTAAAATTCTGGATCTGTCAGAGATTTCTTGTACAACCTTAGGTCAGTCACTTCAATTCTAGTGTAATTATTAAACCAGAAGTTTACTTCAAGAAAGCCTGGGAGCAATAAACACATTTAGACTTTAAATAGTTGAATACCACATCAGTGGGAGGCTCCACACATAAGCATGTCAGTTGGTGTTGTAATTGTGTAGAAATGGTTGGGAGTAGATGAGATTTTTTTCTGTGGCAATCTCCTTGGCCTCTACATTTCATTTTGTCTCCATCTATTTTAATGTCAAAATAAACTTCTTGTAAAAGAAAGAGACCATAAAGATCAAGTCTAAGTAAAACATTTGGGGGTGAATGTGTGAAATGCCCATTCCCAGGGGAGAAAAACCATAAATCAGAATTCTTTAGGCTTCACTTGTACCTTCCCCATTTTGTCCTTCCATCTCCAGCAGTATCTTCAATTCCAGTGTCTTGCCCACTCACTGAGCATCCAGCAGAACATATTCTCTGTGTGGAATGTCAAGGACATGAGGATTCAAGGAGCTTTCAACTCTGGGTGCCCCTGTTTGGATCAAGCAGAGCCCACTCCTTATGTGCCCCCACTCTGTCCTACAGAACATCCCTGTGCTCCTGCATTCCCTCCTGTCCCACTGAGATGAGGCATTTAAACACCATCCCCAGCTCCCCAGACTTTGTACCTGTCCCAGGAATGCACCAGGACCCTTCTGAACACCAAAAAGCACATTGTCTTCCAAGAGAAGTGGAAGAAAATTCTGCTCTTTTTGTGGCTAGGGGCAGGCTCATAGTCTTGCTTTAAAAAGACTGGAGGTTATAAAATGTTTCTTAATGGAATGCAGGAGACTCAGCAAGTTGGTTTAAAGAAAATGTTTTTCCTCTCAGTCCATTTTAAACTCTCTCCCTATGTTTTTCCCATTGGCACTGAAGCATTCATCTGAAATAGCTCTCCCCTTAGAAAGTTCTGTCCCAGAGAACATCTTCATGCAATATCCCAGTGGTGCTTATTAGCCCTCAAATGTGTACCTGAGACCCTTTTCCTGTGGAAACCAGGAGGGCTGGGACACTAAAGCTGCCTGCAAGCATCACAGTGCAGAGAGAAACAAGGATGCAGAGAGAAATAAGGATACAGAGAGAATTAAGGATGTTCCCTCTCAAGAACCAAGACTATAGACACACACTTACAAGTCAGTCCAAAGCATCCTACTTTTCCTCTAAGTGTGAAAATTTACTATTAACACATGCAGACACTCTGCTTCACACAGTTTAGTTAGGACAGCTTAAACCAGATGAGAAATATAAATATGCTGCCCATGCCAAAGGACCTTCCTGCAGTATTTCTGCCTGCATGCAAAGGGACTTTGCAGCTACAGGTGTGTCAGAGAAGGTGTGCAGAATTTGTTCTGCTTGTGGGCAAAGATGAGCAAGCAGAGCCTTAGAAGTGCTTTAAACTTAATTCATCTTCAGCACACTGCAGTGACAGGCAGCTCTGAGGTGAGCACATCCTGCAAGGACTGTCCTGCAAAGAGCATTCCCAGAGCACAAGGAAATTGCTCTGAAATAAGGAGAGATAGTGTTAAATAGAAGCATATTGACTATTCTAGAACACTCTGCATAGCTCTCCTGATTTCAAGCCTAGTATTTTATGATTTAGTTGAATTCCTTTTCAGGTATTTATCCTTCTCAAAAATGCAGCTCCAAGAGCTCAAACTGTCTATTTTTCATTTCCCACCTCAGGGATTCAGAAATAAGACACAAGTTTACAGTATTGCTTGTGTGGTATCAAATGGCTTTTGGAGCTGTCTAATTGAAGTTTCACATCCTGGTTTATAAACCACCATGATCACATTCCCTGTCTGAAGGGGCTTCAGTGCCTTACACAACTTTTCTTACAGGTTCTGCAACAAGATTTGCAGAGTCAAGATAATGAGGCAAAGTTTTTGGTAGCTGGGGTTCAGGAATATAGAATTACACATTTAATTACTGCTTCAGGTAATGTCACCAAGATTTTAATGGCTGACACTGAAATGTGCAGAACCTGCACTCAGGAAAAGGGGCAGTTCCTTCCCTGCAGCTGTGGGAGATGGTTCTGTGTCAGGAACAAGGCAGAGGAACATGGATCCTTCAGACCTCTCACACCAACCTGCATCTTGTGCAGTCCCTCAGCTCTTCATGCTCTGCCACGAATATTGAATTTGCATGTGGGACAGGCTTTGTGCCTTCAGGGAATTCATTTGCTGCTGAACTCCACAGGTTGTCCCTTTTTCCTGTTGTTTATGTGCAGGGATCAGAATGCAGTCCCAAATGTCAGGATACAGCTAGAGGCAGTTATAGATCACACAGGGCATACAAGGAAAGCAGGATTATCAGATCCTGAAAAAACCTGGACTTGTTGTGTATCCCATAGAAACAGCATAACATTTTTCTTGGAGAAAGGCCACTCATGAATGAGTCAAGCCAAAAGTCTTGGAAAACAGGAAAGAAATCACTGACTGCTTCAGGCCCAAATGCTAAACCTTCAGTGTAGAGCATTTTCTACCCAGGAAGGTTTCTCATTGACTGCAGCCACCTTTCTTTTCATGGTACCAAGCCATTCACATCCCTTTAAAACACAGTTTTCCCTAGGACCTGCATGTTTTTAAGGTCAGACAAGCCAAGGCAAATCTCTGGTAAGGACAACCAAGAAAGTGCTGCATCTCTGATGCCTGGTGAAGCACAGGCCAAAAATCTCATTCTCATTGGGGCTCCTAGTAAGAAGCTGATTATTTAAATGTGTTTTGCAACACAGCTCATGATTTCCTGGACAAGTGTTTTTTCAAAGCAAGGAGCCCTAAGGGAGAAACATTCTCACAAAGCATTTGGGGTGTGCAGGTGATCCACAGCATGTGGATCTCCAGTACAGGAAATAAAGTAACCTCTTTTCCATCAGCTGAACCAAAGTTTAAAAAAATAATCAAGGAAATTAGGGAAAAAAAAAGCTGCCTAAGGCCCACACTTCTGCCCTCACACAGTTTTTTGCATGTAGGAAGCAGTCAATGTATAGCTCTGTTACAAAATTGACACTTTCTGCATAAAAGCCATATTTCAGGAGCAGGCTTTTTATTCAATGGAGTTCAAATGGGATCCTTTGCTTCATTTAGACTAAATACAGGAAAATAAATACTTCTAGCCCAGAAGCTGAGCATGAATCTCTGAATTTTAAAAAAGAACTTTATTGTCTACAAGTATTTTATGTTCACCTATATTTTGATCTCCAGGACAAGCATATCTTCTAAAACTTATTGCAAATGTAAAAACCAAACATTCAACCCCTTTAACACCACTCACTCCTGCTCCACGACACAAAAACCCACCCCAATGCCCTCCAAGAAATCAAAATCATTGTCCTAATAAAAGGAAAAACACAGGAGCAGCTAGAGAACCTTAACTTGCTTAGTCTTGTTCTTGAGGAGAGATCACTAATTAAAAACAAAATTGGTGGTGTTTTATATCTTACCAGATAGGATGAACACAGGACTGCTCACAGAAATGGGCTGGGAGCCTCACTGGCCAAGCTGAGGGTTTATTGGAGTCACACTCCTACAGGACAAAATGGGACAGGTAATCCAGTGAAAGGGATAGGTGTGAATTAAATTAAATTAAATTAAAGCCAGGCAAAGCATCTAATCCCAGGGTTTGGATAACACAGCTGTGTGCAGGGCATTAGCAAGGAGCTGCAGCTCCATGCCTGGGCTACACAATGATCTGATGTCCTCCTCTAAACTCATAATTAGCAGCAGCATCCTGGTTCCTCAAGTGGGCATTCACAGCTCTACCCTCTCCCATTTCAAGCTCCTTGACCCAGGATAAAAATCCCTAGTGAGACCAACAGCAGGACAAAAGTCCTGTTATTTTCAGCACACCCTGTTTCCAGCTCCACAAGTTAACCATAAACTGATTTTCTTACTTAAATAAGCCATGGCTCATTTTTGCCTCTGTTTAAAATTTTATGCAGGATGAAATGTTAAAGCTGACAAGCTTGAAATGAAATATCAGAACATTCCTTGACCTTGTCATCACCATTTGCTTTTTGCTCTTCTGTGCAGTGAAAATATTTTGTTTTAAAAAACAGCATATTCCCATGAAACTTGTTGATTTTCATGAATTGGCATTTTCCAGAAAAGGGGGAAAAAAAAAAGTTAGCTGGAATTTTTTCAAGTAGCTCTCTACACAAGAAATGCAATGTCAGTCCAGCCAGTCCAGTTTGAATTCCCCAAAAGTTTCTGATTTGCTCCTTTGGCTGTGGCAGAAGACAGAGCCTTCCCTGAATTCCCTCCTGCTGGATTGTGTATTGGGAAATGGCTCTCACTGCTTTCTGGGTTGCTTTGCAGTATGAAAAACCCACAGGTGTGTCACATCAGTGATGTAAGTGGGAAATCCCTGTTTGGTACCCAGACACAAAATCAGTGTTTGCTGCAGGAACTCTCACAAACTGGTTTCTGTGCAGGACTTACCTTGTTTGTGGCTCCTTCCCATCTTTCTGTCCCACTCCCCAGGAGCATCCTTGCCAAGCTCAGACTGCCCCTCACCTGTTCTGTGAGAAATACAAATAATTTTGATATGTGCAGCAGCCTGTTTCCAGCTATTGAAATTAAGACACCTGCAGGGTACTACACCCCTACACCCCAAGAAAATCAGCAAGCCCTGAAAGCTACTGTGGTGCTGAAATACAGTTATTAAAGCCATGGTTTAATTATTCACTCTTGATGAGGAAAGTTGTTTGTCTAAGCATAAATTTTCAATATTACAAGCTATGAGGTATAAAAAAAAGCTTTCTTTTCATGATTTACAGCTACATTTGATACTGGCCTTGCTAATGATGTGATGTTTATGTCTGTGTGACTTACAAGTTATCCAGAAAAAGCACAATATTTCATTTCTTAATAGCTGAAGGGGAGTTTATTGGGAGAGTTTATCAAACTGTGCACTTCATCAGAGTGAAAAGGAATCCTTTCTTCATAACACTACACAAGTTATACCAGGACATGGGCACTGTCAGCCTATTCTGCAGTATTCCCAGGGGGCTGCAGATTTGAGAAGTATAGATATAAATATAAATATAAATAATATAAATATAATATAAATATAAATATAAATATAAATATAAATATAAATATAAATATAAATATAAATATAAATATAAATATAAATATAAATATAAATATAAATATAAATATAAATCTGGCCAGTATTCAGCTTCAGTTTTTCATAAATCTTCATGGTTTCATTCTTGTTTTCCCTTTGTGCAGATGGGAATGGTGGAGCATTTCCAAGATGGGGATGAAGTAGTCTTCCCATCACTATGGCTTTTTTTTTTTTTTTTTTTTTTTTTTTTTAATAAGATTTGGTGTCCCAATGCCCAGCCTTGTACAAAGGGTCAGCAAATGCCCTCTGCAGTGTTTTTGTCCTGCATCATTACACCAGGAATTGTGCTGAAGTGAGGCCACAAACACTGCTCCACTCTATGCAAGCATATTTCACCTTTTGAAATGCTGAGGAAGGAGATGGCTTATAAATCTCAGGTTGTTCCTTCAAAACTAAAGAAATAAAAAGTTTTTTTATTTTAAAACTATTCTCTTGTGTAAGAGCTTTTGCTGTTAGAATGGTATCTCAAGCTTTCACACAACCTGGTTAGGAAGGAACACAAAAAATCTGTTTTGATTGTATTTCTTGAAGGTTTCAGAACATCCTAAAATAGTTTGGAAGTCTTGCAGAAATAAATTTTATAATGGGATTTGTGGGATTCTTTGCTTCTGCTTAAACTGGAGTGTAGAGGAAAAAAACCCACAACAATGTTTAAGAAGAGTTTGCTAAGTCTGACATAAGCCTGATTTGAGATGGGAATATAGTTCTGTTTATCTGTACTGCCATGGTATATATTAGTGAGAAAGTATCTTAAATGTGCTTTGTGTTTACTCTTCTAATCTCACATTAACTTAATGTAGTTCACTATTTTTTACACTGTAATTCTGTCTCTGGGAAATTGGGAGGCTCAGATTTAATTACACAAGAAACACAAGTCTAAGGGGAAAGCAGTAAGGGGAGGTACTTCTGGAAAAGTGTGAGCTGTCACCAGAACAAAATGTGGAATGAGAAAATACCTGAATTCACTGTTGTCTTTGTGATTCTGGTTTCCTAAGCATTTTTTTCTCCCCATCATTCCATCTTGCTCTATTTAGGCATCTGTCTCTTATTTTAATTATCTGCTGACCAAACTCCATCCAAATTTGACAGACAGACACAGTTACCTGATGCACATTGTGTCCTGATAGTGCATGTAAAGCCCTAGTTGTAGAAATTATTCATTGTAAGCTCTCCTCTTCAGACATCTGAGCTTAATCTTGGGAGTCACATCTGAAAAAAAAACAAAACAAACCTGGACTCTGTCAGTCTTGCTGCTCCCAGACTGAATTTCTTCCACAGTTGTAGCACTGGCCAGGTTGTGTTACGTGCTGTGCAAACACAAGAGCAAAGATTATCATGGGGGGGTCTCACAGGGCAGAATAATTCCTAAAAAGTAGCTCTGGAGTAAAATACATCCATTCCATACATCCATTCCCATATTGATTCATATTTGTAATGCAAGAAGTGACCAAGAACTTCAGGTGCAGCTGTTCATCACTTGTCATATTCCCAAAGTGAACCAAAGAGAGAGTGGGAGGACTCCATCTGAAATGACTCTCAAGTGCTGAATTCAGCTGCAGCTCCAGCCCCAAATGTCTCTGCCAGGGCAGATGCCTCTGTTGCAGAACTGAAGTTAATTATTCATGGCCTGTGAGCTGCAGTGAAAACAGACCTGGAGCTGCAAGGGTCATTTAATGCTTGCAAGTCAAATTCTCCAGCACTGAGTAAGCAGGTGCAGCCTCAGCAGTTTGAGAGAAATGAGTTCTCCAGGAAATCTGGGCCTGTGTTGTGGGTGCAGGTGGCAGGAGGTTTTGGAAGAAAAGGATGTGGCTGATTTGCTTTCTGTGGCACTTCTAGTGCAGTGTGCAGCTTTATGCTGTCTATTTACTCCATCTTTCACTTTACTACAGCTGTTCTTTCTGGAAATGAGCACTTGCAGGCCATGGTGACAGATGCTGTACAGAAAGTGTGTTCCACTGGCTCTAAAAATGCTCTAAGTGCTAACAGCCCAGAATGCTGAAGTTCTCTGCACCCTCTAAGATGAATGCCATGGCACATACCAAGCTCCTGAGGAAACACTAGAGTCCTTTCTGCAGGAGAAATGGAATATTTAGTCCCTAAATCCCTGTGGGGCACAGCAGGAGCACAAAGGGATGTGGAGCTCTGCTGTCAGCATGGTTGTCAGCAAGTTGTTTCACTTTCTCCTCAAACACACCCAGCTTTGGGGGAAAGTGTGGGGGGTTTTTGACAGCACAGAGTGGCTGTGACTGTTCTGGACAGGAATGATGGGCTCCTGCAGCCATCCCAGCTTCCAGAGTGGAGTGTGCCAGGCATCACTCAGCTCCCCTCTCCTGCAGGGCTGGCCATTTGTCCTGCCTCCCTGCCACCACACTGTGCTGCTTCCTCCACCTCCCAGGCCTGCTGCAAAGCTCTAAGATGCTAGAGAGGTGTGAAAATATCATGGCTGCTGAAATTTGGAGAGCATTTGGATCAGAAAAGCCAGTGAGAAGCACCTGGAGTCTATCCCAGATCCAACAAGGTTCATTCCTTTCAGTCAGACTTTGTCACCTGGGTGGCAATGAATCAATGGGGGGAGAACTGTTTCATGTGTGCTCTAGCATGACACTGCTTTATTGTTTGTAATACAAGTAGGTGCTGGATAATATTCTAAATAGCACTGCTTTGTACTGCTGTGCCTCTGGCAGTGGTGTTAAGTGCATAAATATTGCATTTCTGCATTGAAAGGTGATGCTGCTTAACAGAAAATTTAGATGGTTTGAATTTTGGTAATATTCTGATGAGAGCCATATTTTAAAATCCTCTATAGAAATAAAAAGTCATGCTGCTTGGGCTCTGAAGCAGACATCCTGGCTCTCTTCCCCACAGGCAGTACAATGCCAAGAGCCCTAAGAAACCCAGCCCTGTGCTGACTGATCCCAAAACTTCCTGGGCTGTGAAGAAAAACTGTCAAAACCAAACCATCTCTTCAAAACTTTGACAAATAAGCAAATGTTAATGAAAAAAAAAAAAAAAAAAAAAAAAAGAAAATGAAAAGGTAGAAAAAGTCTCAAACCAAACCCTCCTGGAATTTTTCTCAACCATGCTAGCAAACACTGAAGTGCAAGGGCTCCAGCTAAGCAAACAGGAGAAGCATGCCCTGCTGTCTGACTGTGCAATCTGGCAGTGGCAAAATAAAGACTAGATTAAAGGTGTGTTGGACCACAGCAACCAAGAGAGGTCTGGATCTCTAAATAACACAAAAATAGTGCCTGTTTCTGAGCTGAACCCTGTTTCACTGAGGCTGATGTGGTGGTGAAGCCATCCAGGAGGGCAAACTGGAACCTGCTGGAATAATAACTTCAGGAAAAACACACTTCTATTCCCTCCTTTTGGTTGGCAAAAACATCCCTGGTATTCCAGTGACCAGATTAGCCCTGGGGATAATTCTGGCTGTGCTGAAGGGCTGAGTTACTCAGGTGCTGCTCTATCCATGAGGTGTTATTCCAGCCCTGTTGCTGGGATACCATTCCATTATGGGAGTACTCATGGTGGTGATGCTAAAAAAACCCTAGAAATATCTTCCCCACCCACCCTTGGTTTTTAGTGTGATTTTGTAGGTAATTGCTGTTCCCTCTTTCTAGGCTGGGTAAACATCCTGGCTGGCTGTGCAGAAGGCACTGCACTCCTCCATCCATCCCTCCCTGCAGGACTGGGAGTACAAACTGTGGTCCATCAGTACAGCTCCACCAGGTCACCTGCAATGATTCACCTTCCTCTGTGGCTAAAACAGCTCCTCAGCCCAATTCCCTGGGTGTTTTGCAAGCAAAACACCATCCAGGTCTGCAGGGATTAACAGCATTGTTTGCTCTGTCTGCCTAATCTATATTTCTCCTCTTCCCATTTCGTTATTTGCTTTGGGACTCATGTTTGAAGAGCTATGACTCACTCTACTTGTGCTCCTACTGCTTAAAATTAAAATAGGAAAGCTTCTCCCTCTATCCCCTCCACCTCCCAGTTTTCTAATATGTTGCCTTCTGAAGCCATACAACATCTTATAAATGTTTCACCAGAAGGGAGCTGACAGAGAATTCCCATCTGTCACATTAACACAGCCTGCTTGGGAGGATTTTTAAAAATTAAGATACTGTACAAAGGGAGGGAGTGGACAAGGAGCTGCCTACGTGACTGGGAAAAGGAGAGAAACTGTGAAGAACTGCTGCTGTGGGTTTGAGGATCCAGGCTGGCCTGGAAAGTGGCTTTAGCTGTGTTTACAGAGGGTGAGCAGCCACCACTCTTGGTGGCCAGCACATCTGTGACTGTGGCCTTTGCCATCCTGCTCTGGACTCTAAAACTGAGACACTTTTGTTAGAAGTAAAAAAACATGGTGCCTAACAATTGCCAGAGGAGTTAAATAGGAATATTTGAAAATGAGCTCTGCCCACATTTTCAGGCTGGGGGAGGATTCTGTATCCTAACAGTAAGGTTTTTTTGGACAGTCTCACCTTTGAGCCCAGCCCCTGTGCCACCAAAACCTTTGTTTTGGGCATGGCTGTGGTGGGTTCTCAGCCTTAGGTGTGGCTGCTCCATGTAAACAGTAAGTTCAGATCTCACCAAGCCAGCACTGAATATGGAACACAGGAAAGAGAAGGGGCCCAGCTGAGATGTGTGCATGTAATGAACCTTTCCTGTTGGCAAGGCTTTATGGCTTTGCACTGTCCAAAACAAAATGGGCAGCCTGATGAGTGAGCAGTGTGATTGATTGGGGCTATTTCCCACTCTTGCTCTCTTCCCCTGTGTCATATTTGTGCTTACCACTTCAGTCTGACCTGTGGGCTGCCTTCTTCCTGGGGCTGTCCTGAGCAGGAGCCCTTGGTGACCTGCCCTCACTTCATGGGCTCACACAGTTGCAGGAGATGAATCTACATCACAGGGCATTGTATTCAAGCTGTAAGCCAGAGACAGTAAAAGACAGTAATTAGTACAGGTAAAAAAACAATAAAAAACCCCCAAAAACTCATCAACTGACAAACCAGCTTTTTCCTTTGTAGATTGCTTTAATTCTGAGACCTAAGCACAGACAGCACATCTGTATTTCTCAGTCCCACTGAGTGGGAGGAGGGCAGAGTATTCCACTGCAGCTTTCCAGGAACTTGCTTCACTCTGCCTCATCCCTGTGTCTCATGCAGCAGCTCTGCCATCCTGCAGGATGCTCTTGGGCTCGTGTTTCAGCCCAGCTCTGAGCACAGAAATGGGTGAATCCTGATCCCATCCCCACCTGCCACACAAATGTCCCTCTGCTCCTCACTCTAGCTGTCAGTTTGTCTCCTGCAAAGCTGTAATTCCCTCACAATACAACTCCAGGTTTTCAAAAGAGCTCAGCCTCCCACTCTGACAGCCATACTTCACAAGGGAATTACCTCTGCTTTACCAAAATGTTCTCAGGTAGGAAAGAAGTTTAGCACATGGGTCCTCACACAATCTGGGCAGCAGACTGCTGCTAGGGTTGTTGGAAACTTGGAAAAATTTGCACCTTCTTTAAGAAACTAAAAGAGGACTCCTTTTTTTCAGAAAATCCGGCTCCAATTTAGGTGTCGAGCACTCAAAAGTTTGAGTCTGAGCTCTCTGAAAAACCTGGCATCTAACAAAGGATGGATTAATTAATGTGAGATCCTGGGGCAACGGTGTTGACAGGCCTGCTAAACTTTGCAAAGAAGGGAGGAAGAGTTGCATGTGTTGAAATTTCAGGGAAAATAACTAGTGGGTGAGGAATTATGACCTGCTGTGGATCTCCCACAACATAAGGAAAACCACAGCAAGTTCTCCCATAGCTGAATTCTGCCAGGGCCAGAATGAATACTATAGCCAGTGACAGATATGATACTGTTGGCACACAACTTTAAAAACATTGAAGTACAGGCTTTTAGTGAAGCAGAGAAACACAGTATATCTTTAGTCCTGGCTCCCTAACCAAGCTGTGCAAAGAATGTTTGGAAGTTGCTGCTGTGTTGCTATTAGTCTCAACCAGAAAATTGACTGTGAGGTGGATTTCAATTTTCCAGATGACTGTGATATCCCTGCAGGAAATGAGAAGGAGATGAAGCAGCATCTTTGAAACTGCTAAGGGACAAGTTTTGAAAAGGAATTATGCAAATTGGAGAACTGTGTGTTTTCCTTTTTAACTGTGTGGAAGGGAATGCCTGTTTGTTCTGCATGCTCTCTGCTGTAACACCTGCTTGGTGAAAAGTGTTTGTGGCTGTCAAGGGGCTTCACTGTTCCTCTCAGGGACAGCCAGATAACTGGTTTGGAGGAAGAACAAAGTTCTTTCATTTCTGGTAGCTTCTCCAGCCAGAGTAAGGCTGCACCTGGCACATCCCACCTTCAGCAGGTTAGCAACATTTATCTACAGCTTCATGTTCCAAGGACCTTCTGTCTCAGTTTTGTAGTGAGCTCAGCATGCACAAAGACAGAATTCTAATGAGTTCAACAGAGCTGCTCTAGGTCCAGTCAGCAGAGAGAGCAGTCAAGTGAATAATCTTTTTGCATTTGGTTATTTGTTCACACATATCTGCATGGACAGCACAGTGTTCCAAGGGCAGTGGAAACAAGCAGGTTGGGCATTTCTGCCCTTTGTTAGCTATCTTGCCTCTCTTCTCAACATTTCTTTCATAAGATTTCTCTTTTGCCCTTGGGACACTTAAATCTCTTGCCTGCTTCTGGCAATTAAAAAAAAATAAATAATAAAAAAAGAGGTGGGAAAATTAAATGATTTCTGGAATGTGTCAGCGACAAGTAGAATCTCTTGGGACCACCTTTGACATACAGGAACAATAAGTCTGAGAGAGGAAATTGGTTTCCCCACAGCTGATGGTTTTCCTGGATTGGTTTACCCCACTCCCACAGTGTTGAACTGTTGAGGGCTCAATTAGTATTCCCCAAAGTTTCAAATGAATTGAACCAACTCCAGAAATTCTTCACTGCAGTTGATGTATCATTTTTCAGGCTCTGAGAAAAGGACCTAGTGTTTCACTCACTGCAGCAAACAAGTCCTCCCCTTCTCAACCCTGGGCTGTTCTGCTTTTTCCAAACATGGTTCAAGGACACCTGCAAAAATAAACAGGAATGGCAAGTTACTGCCTCCAGAATGTGTGGAGAACCTCAGCAAACTAGTTTATAAATAGATAGGCAGATGGATATAATGACTGTAGTATCTTGAAGTATTTTGGTTTGGTTTTGTTTGGCTTTGGGCAGTTGCTATAATACCCTGTGTGATTCTGACAGTGGTAATGGATTCCCAAAGTGCAGATGGCAGCTCCATTTTGAGCTACAGGCCAAAAATCATGCTGCCAAGCCCAAGGACTCAGGAATTATGACCTATATTTCACCTCAAATGAAGGGATTTCTTCACAACCTGACAGAACTGGGCTTGTAATGTAAAAAAAATAAAATAAAAAGCCTTGCTTGTATTTCATATTTATATTTTTGAGTCTTTGTAATGTGTTTGGTTACATTTTCGTCTCATCTTTATATCCAAGAGTCATAAATTTCTTGCTTAGTAATAAAAACAGGGACCATAGTGTGGCTCCAAGTTTCAAAGCAAAAGCTTTCACAAGAGTAGAAAAAATAACAGAAGTTAGAAATTAACGTGTCAGGCTCAAGGGGGGCCCAAGGATAACTGGTTCTGGTTCAGCCCAGTGCACATTCCCAGAAAGTTTCATCTCAGCTTGAATCACTCCCTGAGGTACTCAGTGCCATACACTCTGCAAATCTACCTGCATTAACTTTGTTAGGTTTGCTTATTCTAGTCATCATCCCCAGCCTTTGCTAGGGATCTTGGCCTCCTTTCTGTTGGCCAGGCTTGTTTTTGTGGTCAGAAGAAGCTGATAAATAAAAATAAGATATAGCTATGCCAGTGCATTATGCATCAAAATGCTCAGAGGAATGAAAAAGCAGAAGTTGTCTGAACTTTAAACCTCAAATCACAGCTGGATTTGAACCTGAAGTACCAAAGAATTTTGCAGCAATTTTGCTATTTATTCTGAAGTGATTTTTAGTATTCTGGTGCTTTGCAGTGAGATAGAGAATGGTTTTTTGAGAAGTGAAACACTCAGCCTTGAGTAAATAATAAAGAGCCAGTCTTCCCAGCTCAGCTGAGAGCTGTTTATGAGAAAATTGCATGCACAGGAAAGTATCCAAGAGGATCTACTTGGAAAATGATTCAGAGAAGAGAGACAGGGGCAGAGAGACAATGGCTCAAAATGCAAATACCCTTTGTTAGTCCCTGAGCTCTGACTGGCATGGGGCAGCTAAATAATTGATAATGTCCATGATGGGATGCAAAATATGAAATAATGCTGGGATGAGAGCAGAATAAGAATTCAAAATGATCCTGGTGATTTGGAGAAGTGGTGTAAGATGACAATTCTTTCAAGAAAAGGACCACTTCAGTTTAGGAAAAGGTTGTCATACAGCATTGGCTGGTGGAATTTGTGGCAATGAGGCAGAAGTTATTAATGGCATGAGCACAGCCTGGGGGTTGTCTGGCTGAGAATCACTTTGTCCAGCAAGGACTTGAGGGTTAGAATGAATCAGAAGCTGTGACCATGAGTCAAATCAGCCTGTGGCAAGTAGGGAAAATATGATACCACTGTGTTTAAAACCAAGTGTCATCTGTAGTAATCACTCCACTCTACTTGGAGCTCCTTAAGGCAGCAAGCAGCATTCCCCCAACGTTTAAAATGTAGTTGTGCTTACAACAAAAGCAAAGCAAAGCTCTTAAAATTGCAGCAAGGAGCATCCAGTTAGACCAAACATCCAACAGCAAGGGTGGCAGAGCCCTGGAGCAGATTGCTGTGGGGAGGTGGAAGGATCCCAGGAGGCTCACAGCTGCCAAGAGCAGCTACAGCTGAATTGGGTCACCTCAGCTCCTTGTTTCCCATGGTTTGTAGGTGAAGCCCATACAAAAGAGGAAAACACTGTCACCATTTCTATAACATTCTGGGCTCCTTTGGTAGTGAGGGATGTGAGCTGCTCAGAGCAGGAGGCAGCTGGCACAGCAGTGCAAGGGCGAGGGGAGGGTGGGATGAGGTTGACTCAGCCTGTGATGAGCCTCTTGTCATCACAGGATGCTCAGGAAGAGAGGCAGGGGTGGCATCACTGCCCACCTCCTGCTTCCAGCACGAGGGTGGTGCAGCCACAATCCAAGAGGATTCAGAGCTCAACTTTTTGGGTGTTACAGCACACGGGGAGATGCAGCTCCCTGGCCCAGAGAAAAGCCTCCCCTTTATTTACCCCCAAATGGTGTAACAGGCTGCTGCAGGAAACCTTGCTGTTGTTTGGCTTTCTAGCAGGATTCCTGTTGAATATCAGTGAGAGAAGTTGTGTCCCACCTGCCTCACCTGCTCCTGGAGCCCCTACAGAAGCCAGCATGGTTACCTGGAGCTTCAGTCCTCACAGGCTGCAGACCTTATTCTAGCTTGGCTCCTTATCAAATGTTACAGGTGGAAGAAAACACTAAAAATACACTTGAACAAGCCAAAAGAAAGAGATAATGAGAGTCAAAAATAGAGTGTTTTCAGGCACAGCGTGTGTACAACCCCAGGAACTCTACCTTCATTTTAGTTTTCAGCTTTCTAAGAGGGACAGAAAGTTCTAGGAGAGTGGGAGTGTGCTTTGACAAGCACACAAAGACTTGTTCCTTGGCAGAAAAAAATGTTACTGGATTTGCTACTATATTGAGAGCTTTACTACACTGGCCTCAGCACATACACAGTGTTTTGTAAAGTAATATCTCTCTTCTGATTTCCCTCCTTTCTTATTCTCATTTGGAAGCTATATAGTCAATAAATAAAACATTAGATAAGATCCTAAACAGAAATAGGCATCAAATCAAAGAAGAGGGGGTGAACAAAACAGTGGCAATAAAAAAAAAAGGGGAAAACTGGGATTAAGGCTACACAGAAATTTCTTCTATTTAAAATAATGTTCATAGCATTTTCTCAGCCTGTGTTGAGTTTAGCTATGCAGCTAGAAGAAAGGTCATGTAAACCAGAGCATCTGAAACAATCAAGCATACAATAGATCATTTGTAGTCTCACAGCAATGAAAGGAAGTTTCCATAAATAAATCCCTAACAAGCCTGAATTGCTGTTAGGACGTGACAACGATCTAACTAAATATGGAGTGTAAATCTGGGGACTTTAATTGAAGGGATCACCCAAAACATTTAGTTGAGTTAATGAAAGGATCAATTACCATCTCTGTTTTCTCATCCTTGCAGAGTTTAAACAGTGTTGAGGGTACTTGAACACATGCTGTTTAAGTTGAATTTGCCCAATTTGAAGTTGAATTTTGAGCATCCTAGACTATAGCTACCCATAAGGGAAAAAAGTTGAAATGGAGATTTCAGCCTGTTTCTAATGTCTCCATGGAACTTGCCCTGCAGAAGCCACCAAGAAGCAGCCAGACAGTGGAGACTCATGTTTTCCACACACTGTGGAGCTGCAGGGATTAAAGACTTCTGGTGAAAAGCTTTAGTAGCACCTCAGCTTTTGTGTGCTGGTGACAGAAGGACTACCTGCTGTGAGGAATTGCATTCCCACACAAAATTCTAGACCTGAAATCTTAATTCTATTTTATTTTTCCTTTAGGAGTTTCTTATTGTTTCAGGACTTGTGGTGTAATTTATGCCCTGTTATTTGATTTTATTACACGAGATGCCAAGATTTATGCTAACAGAGGAAAATGCATTTAAAATGTCTCCTAATATATTTCCCTTGAAACACAGGAAGATTACAGCTGCTGCAATAAACTCATAATCTCTGAATGCTAGAATGGAAATGTTTGACATTAACAGGCTGCTTTTAGAAATGAAGTATCTGCAGCAAGGACATGGAGAACTTAAAACTGACGTCTGGTTGTGCCTGCATTTGAACTTTGTGGGCTATTTGAGATTCAGAGGAGGGAAATGTTAACTTTTTACACATACCTCAACACTTCTTGATGTCAGCCAGAACCAGAGGCAGCAGAATTCCTCAGGAGAGACTGCTCCCATGTCAGTTTGGAGCTGGCAGGAGCCAAGGAGAATGTGAAATCTCATGAAAAAGTCTGAGTGCTCCTATTTTCCAGTCTCGATGACTTCCATGGAAAAATGACTGCTGGAAAAAAAAAAAAATGAAAAATGGGAATGCACACAGAGATTTATATCTCAACTGCAGCACAAGGTTGAAAAATCTGGGATGGTGTGGGACAGCTTTGGGAATAGCTGGGCTTGAACCAGCCCTGAGTTTGTGATGTCCCCTGGTTAAACATGTGCCTGGGAGACCTTGAACGTGGCAAACCCTCCTGCACAAAATTTAGTGCACAAAAAAATGTCACCACTTCTAGAGCCTGGCTGTTCCTGTTGCTGTCAAGCAGCAGATGACAGGGAAGTGCAGAGGGGTCTCTGACCAGGCTCTCCACTCTGCCATGGCACTTTTGTGCCAACTAAGGATTTAAAAGCTTTTATCACTGTAAATCTGATGCAGTGCAGCAGAGAATAAGGGTGGGTTTAGAAAATCTGAGCACACTTTAAATTATTAGGGTGGAACTGTAGTTCTTGCTTCTGTTGGAAATCCTTTGGGCTTAAATAAGATGAAGCCCATTTTTGTACCCATGAAACTCCTGCTGAACTCTGCTGGCATTGACAGGCCAGTGACTAATTACTCAAAATAAATGACCATTGCCTGCTCTGCATTCCTTTTGCTGATAATCTAGATCTTTTTGATATACACAGGGTTATTTAAATCATCCTTTGAAAAATGAACGTCAGAGGGTGGGTCTGAGCACGACCTGTGCTTTTGGACTGGGGAGACCTTGTCATAACAGACATTTCTCTGATGAAATTAAATGTTTTAATTTGCATCCTAGGCATCCATTGCACTCTGTATTGCACAAAAAAATGGTGCCTTTCCCTTGGTGTTTCCTCTACCAGGAGGAAATGGACCTCAGAGTGGTTATAAAGCCTGAAGGAACACAATGGATTTTGTGCAGGAAAATCACAGATACAGCCCTGCCTATGTCAAGAGGAACAAACAAAAATAAAACCCAAACCAACCCCCAATCTGCTTTAATAATATCAATAACTTGCTGTTTTTAAATAAAGGAATAATTTTAGTGCTTAGCTTATAAATATATTCCATCCCAGAAACACAGATATCAAAACCCAATTAAAAGAAAAATCATACATTCTTATCTTCACATTTCCATCCAATTAGAATAACAATATTAGGCTAGCCTCTAGTTGAAAAAAGGTCAAAGGGTTTCAAAGAAATCAATAAAATTCATGTGCAGGTTTCTATATAACTGAAAGCAGAATTTCATCCATTGAGTATTAAATGGGCACACTTCAAATAGGAAATATCAGACTCCAAGCACATATATCATCAGTTCAAATTAGATTTTACCTCCTGGAGTCTCCCAGCACAGTGAAGAAGCAAACAGGCATGGAAAGGAATTTCACAGTCAGTGAGAACAGCAACTCTTTTACTATTTAATATTTATTATTGCCTTTTCTATATAGAACCACAGAATGTTTGCTTATGTTCATCAGAAATATTTTATGATTTTAATGTAAATTCTTTTTGTGTTTGCTTTGGGCATTTTGTGTGTCTCATTCTATAAAATCTAGAGTGATTTTTTTTCCCCTTTCTAATCATTATGCATTACCACCATTATTTTGTTTATTCTCTAAAGGGCTTGGAACTGCTTCTGTGCTGTATACAAATATAAAAGAAATCACAGTCCCATCCCTCAAAAGCTTAGGAGAAAAATACTAATATCTTTGGGTCCCTTTTCTGGAAACTAAAAATAGCCTTTAATGTCTTTTAGAGAGAAATCACAACATTTTGGTAAAATATTTCTTCAGGCCAGAAAAGGTACTCAGATTCTTAGTTGGGGGTTTTATCTGACTTGCTAAGACTTCTGAAAATGTCTTGTTTTCCACTTTGAAGGGATAAACTGAAAAGCATTTTGCTGGGAATTACAATTCTTTGCTCCTGAGTTTAAAACAATGCCCAGAGTAAAGCATCTATTAGCACAATTTATCCAGTAGAGCCTGAAGGCAAAGATGCCAAGGTTAATCAGGTCAGCAAAGCTGCTATGTTATTACATCAGTAAAGATCTTCATAATAATAGTAATATTAGTAATATAGTAATATAGCACAGAATATGATATTTGGATGAGTTTTGCACTTACACTTTCTTTTTTGGGGAGTCATGTTCAATTTGGTTTCTTTTTTAAGAAACATGGGATCTGAATATTGAAGTGTTTCATTTGGAAGCTCATTAGATGAAGTGGAATAGAGAAAAACTGAAATAACCAATTTTTTAGTGTTCATACCTGTGAATGTCCTGGTCTTGGCTGCAGTGAGAGTTGAAGCTCATTCTCTCAGATGAAGCTGAAAGATTGTTTTACTGTGTAATTTTCTCTCATCATATGAACCTGGTTATACACAGGAATAATTAATTCAAAATATGGCTAATCAAAAGTCAGTTTGCTTTCGATTACTGTAGTCCACAACAAAAAAGAATTCCCAGGTGGGAAGCAAAGACCTTCCTTTTACTAAACATTTTCACTGCCATGGCACCAAAGGTATTAAGGCCATTTTTCTCAGGTGGAGCTTCACTGAATCAGATCCAGAACTGAATTTCGTGGTGTCCACCTTCTGCAACCAATGAAAGTGATCTCTGATACACAAAATTATTCATTATCAAGAATCTGTGCTCCACCCTCCATGGAGTAAAGTACTGGGGTCTGGGATAAATAATACATGATCATGTACATAAAGATTATATAACAGACTCAAATTAATGAAATTAAGATATAATGGACAACCTGAATGCTAAATACTTAAAGGTTGTTTTCTTACCAACTTAACAAGCATATTAGTAACAAAGATTAATTGGGTGTCTATTACAACTAATATTTCAAAAATGCTTGTCCCATTAATTTCATGCACCTAAACATTTACATTATATTTCATGTGAATAAAGCTTTTATATGCAAAAGGTGTGAAGACACAGGCACAGAGAGTTAGAAGATAGCTTGGTTGGTCATTGAGCCTAATCTTTCATGTCCTTAGTGCCCTAGCAGGTGTTTGCCTTCTATGTGAATAATGTATTAAAAGAAAAATTGCCTCATCCATAAGTTGTTTTCTATTTTAGATTAATGTATAGTCTTTCAAGAAGGCATTGCACTGTAGAAATCAATAGCAGACTGCTTTGATAGAATTAAAATAAAAGAGATTAGGAACATGAAAAACCTCAGGAAACGCCAAAGCTGCTTCTTCAGTCAAAAATTGCTCCCTTGTTGAAGTTAAAAAGGAAGATGAAGATTGCCTCAACTCTTCCCACGTGTGCCATAGGTATAACAGTGTATATTAAATAAAACATAAGGATTTTAGGAGTACTGTCATACCTTGGACACCTGTGTGTTGTCTGATGAACACTGAACCAAGCTGGCTTTGCAGAAGAACATTCTCTCTGTCTCAGCCTTGCTGGGTTTTCAGGGGTGCTTTGCCTGGAAAGAATGGATGGAAGCATTGAGGATATGGCCATCATGGACATGAAAAGGACTGACAAAGGGACTTGCCATGGCACATTCATCCTCACCAGTCTGACAAGCAGATAATGTAAATATGCTGTGGCATTCATCCACAGCTGAATGCCTGAAATGCCCATCCTAACCCCAATTTACTCCAATTGATTAGTTCTTCTATTTGTAATTTGAGAAAATCACTCTCTTTTCAGCAATGTCAGCTGAAAACCAGGAGAATGATACCAGTGATATTTAGATTGACTAAAGGGCTCTTGTGATGGCCTGTGAGGCAAGATCATGAACCTGCTGTTTCAGGGGGTGCTGGAGGATGTGAATTGCAATTGCTGCTGTCAGAGGAAGCAGGCAGCTCTGCTCATGGGCTGCCACTCAGCCATGCAGCTTTTGCAGCAGCAGATAAATTGCTGTGCAGCACAGCTCTGGAGGTTAGTTCTCCACCAGGATAATTATTCAGACTGAATTATGTGTTCAGCCCTTGGTGCATCTGAATGTCAGCTCCATGTGTCAGCTCTGCACATCCATATTCCCACACAGCCCAGAACTAGGTGGGATAATTTAGTTATGGCTGCAAAACACTCTCCATCCAAAACCCAGCAGTTTGGGGGTGATCCACAATGACCAGAACCTCTGGGATGTTCTCTAGCTTTTCTGAAACATGTTGCTCCTTTCTTTCAGAGAAGACTGCTTGCTGTTTTGACAAATGGTTTCAGCCTCCCTAAAGCTGAATTTTCATTTTATTACTATTTTGTTTACAAACCTTTGGTATCTACCTCCCCTCCTGTCCCTGGAGTGATACTGCAGCAAATTGTTTCATCCAGTCCATCCCCATCCAGCTGTGGGAAGTGTCTCAGCTCCACTTACTCCCCACTGTCCATTCCAAACAAATCCCAGCTGAGCTGTCAGCACAGGTGAGAAGAGGCTTCCTGTCCTTCCCCTCCACCTTGTAAATCCTAATTAGGAATATTTATTTCACCCTTGATTAAGGGAGGTTTTTCTGATCCCTGTTGGGTTTCCAGGATGGCCACAGCAATACATCCATTACATTATTGTCTGGAAAGGCTGACTTGGAACAGAGACTAGACAGAGAAAAAGGAATAAAATAGGAATTTGTTGAAAGGATCCACTTTGGGCAGTGCAAGAGCCCAGCCAGGGCTGCACCAAAATCAAATCCCAGATGGATCCTGGTCATGAGTTTTTACACTTTTATAAGTTTTGGTTCATCTACATATTGGGGCCAGTTATCCAAGCACAGCCCCAGGCTGTGAAGTCTCAGCCCCCTGGCTTGCCCCCCTTTATTTTGCCATTGTTTCTGTTTTTTGGGTACCAGTTGTCCTTGGTTCTCTGGCTAGAAAGGAATTGTTTTGTCCAACCACCCTGTGAAGAGACATTACTAGCACCTAAAATGAAGTTTCAGAGTCACACACTAAGCAGCAGAGATTCTGAAAAATACAAAAGCTAAAGCCCAAGGCATCATCTGTGCCCTGACCACCAGGAGAAGAACCCTGGACTCAAACGGTTTTTGATGCAGCCCACACAGAGCATGGAGATGCAGGATGATCTCTCACCTCCCTCTGAGCCAGACTTGAGATGGCTGGAGGGGAATGCTGGGGGGATCTCCAGGCACTCCTGGCTGTGCTGAGAGCACATCCAGCATGGTCTGGGACAGCTCTGAGTCAGAGGGAATGCCAAAGGCATTCCAGGGCAGCAGCCACATCCCAGCACACTGCTCACTCCAGGCTGCTCCTTCAGGGAGCAAAATGACACCAGAAAACTTCAGTTTTCTGAATTCAGAAAAGTTCAGTTCCAACTGAACTGATGAGGGGAGTAAAAATGAAAAGGGAAACAAAATATTTGCAGCTGTTTGAATAGGAAATTTCTGTGTCATTCAGACCTCAAAATCAGGTTTTGTTCAGGCATCAGCACATGTTGCTGCACTGGTTTTTACAAGACACCAGATGCTGATCTGATTTGCTTCACAGAAGCCATTAACAATCCAGGAGATTTAGGAGGCTGCTGATAAGAGAAGGAACAGCAGCTCTGTAAAATTGCCTCATTAAGTGTCAATAAGGTTGAAGTGGGAGTTTCATCTACATTTGATCTCTTCCCAAATATGTGGAGTTGTTGAACCTGCCCATTTTCCTGAATTATGAAACTATTAAATTAAACCTTTCAGAAAGTAGTAGATTAATTCACTATCCTTCACTGAAGAGGCAGCTGTAGAGATTTTTTTTAAACTGCTTTTTTTTCTTTTTTTTTAAATATCAAAGCTTTGGAGGCTACCACTGACATTTACTTACTTGGTTTTAATTATTATTTTCAATGCACCTGAAGCTGTTGTCAGAAGATTTTTTTGATGTATGCTGCATCAGCAAAGCTAAGCAGTAATTCCACCTGAAGCTGATAAGTTATAAATAAAAGTTTGGAGAGCAGTTACAGTTAAGTGTAAATATTTTCCACTTGATCTTTTAGTTTTTCAGTCCTGCCTAACAAATCCTTTCTAAGCTGGATTCTCCCTTAGGAACCAGTTCCTTTGCTGGAGCTGCTCTGGGCTCCCTTGGAATGGAAGCAGTAGAGTTTGCTGTCATTTAATGAAAACAACAGAATTCAGATCAGAAATACTCTTAAAAGGAGGTTTTACAATTAAGAGCAGCCTTTTCCAAGGAAGTTACAACCAGTGGACTCATTTCCTGCTCCTGTGGTTAAAATTTGTAGTTTGCTGAAATTTTAGAAGTGGGGAGCTGATGCTGTTCTGAGTTTTTATTAAAGTTGTGGTGGGTTTAGTATTTGCCACAAGGCTTTTCTAAGTGACATTGTCAGCACCATGGCAAAAACCAACATCCACAGCTTGCAATAACAGAAATGTTTCAGTACACTCAAGTGATTTAAGTGCTTTGAGGATTTCTACCCTGATTCCTTGAAAGCAGAACTTGAAATGTCACTTACAGCAGAAGAAATTACAAATACACATATGAATAACATCATTTACAATTAAAGGATAACTAAACATTCCTAGGGATGGATATAAACCAGAACAATTGGATCCAAACATAAGCAGCCCTTCAGACAGACTGAGATCTGGTTACAATCTTTAGAGCTGAAGCATCTCTCTAAATATCCCTGAAAGGAAAATATAACAACTTGCACTGAAATTTCTGTTACCTTTCAGCTAAGGAGGTGTGAAGACACCACCTTAGGAGGTGTAAAATAAACAGCCAGTTTGGGGATAAGTAAGGGAAAAAGTCAATAAAAAGCTCAAATTTCTCATGTTTGCTTCTGAAGCTACAAAGCTGTTGAATTGTGGGCAAATAAAATGAAACATTTCCCTAGCACAAATGGCAAAAGAGACTGAGTTAACCACATGAGAATTCACATTATGTTTTTGTAGGTAAAGTCCAAAAAACCCCCTAAACTGTTCAGAGTATATGCAGATTAAAAAAGTATATTAAAGTATATTATAAAAGTATATAATATAAAGTATAGAAAATAATGACTATATAAAATATAAGTAAAAATATAAAAAATATAAATATAAATATAAATATATATAAATATAAATATATAAATATAAATATAAATATAAATATAAATATAAATATAAATATAAATATAAATATAAATATAAATATAAATATAAATATAAATATAAATATAATATGGGAGGGGTTGGGATGTGACCCACCCTAAACTGCTCTGGGCACTTCCCTAGGGAATGCCACAAGCAGGGCATGTGGTCTTGCAGGGACACCCAAACTGGGCTGTGTAAAACTGCTGATAAAAATAAATAACCTTTTATATAGGGCTGATTGATGCCATGGGCTGAGGAGCACAGAAAATCAAGGAAACTGCAACAGAATTTTATGGAATTGTTATTTCTGTTGATAAACTGAAAGAAGTAGGCAGACTTGGTTTAAGAAGAAGGCAGACTTAGTTTCTACACACTAAAAGGCTTGCTGGGCAGACTGGATAAAGCTGATGATTGCAGATAGCAGAGATGAGCTTTTGTACAAGGACAGTCAGACCTGTCTAGAGTAGAGATGAGATAATTACATTTATCTATTTTATTTCTCACCATGTATAACCTGATCAGTAATTAAACTGGGGCTGTACTATGAATTTGTGCTGGTTTGCTTTAAACAGGCTCAACCATCTTTTGCTGCCTGTTCATTTAGGTCTCTCTTCACATCACTGTGCCAAGTAAATAATAAAATTAACTTTTTGGGAGACCAAGTGTGAGCACTTATCACATCCAGCATTGGTTCAGTGGTTACAGGTCACCAGGGCTCATTCCAGAGACCTTTTGTCTCCATCAGTGGTGCAGATGTTGAAGAGACAAGCTGCACCTTGTGGCTGTGCACAGAACAAAGGCCACACAGGGCTCTCAAAAATAAAGCACTTAGTTTGTAATGGCAATTAATGTAATCATCAGTGCTTAACAATAAAATAATAGTAAATAACAAAATAATAAAATGCATAATGATCACACATCAGGGGAAGACAAGGCTCTTAACTGCAATTTTATCCTAATTTGGCTGAGTGTGAAAGGATAAATCAGTGAGATTTTAGGACAGGATGATATGCTTTATGTGAGTGCTCCTCTGAAAGAAATAGGAAATAGTATTGCCAAAAGCAGTAGCTTATCCTGTTGAAATTGGGAAAATTTCAAGATATCTTAGAGGGTATTATTAGTAGAGGGTGTTTAAGAAAATAATAATTTGGTCCTGGGAAAAATGTCAGAAAATACAGGACTGTTCATGTTTTTAATATTTTTTTCTGGATTTTAAATTATTTTTTGGTGTTTAGTAATGGAAAATGAAAATATTTCATTTGATAATGGAAAAGAAATATGCTCCTGTTAGGAAAAAGTTTAGACTATTCTGCAAGCTAGTTAAAATTGTCAGTGAAAGAAGAGCAACTAAAAACCAACAGGTTTCCCCTGTGTTGATACAGAAATAGACAAAAATCATCAGATCATTTAAGCTGGGAAAGACCTTTGAGATCATTAAATCCAACCATTAACCCAGCACAGCCAAGGCCACCACTAAACCAGGTCCTCAAGTGCCACATCCCCACATTTTTAAATAAATCCAGGGATGGTGACCCAAGCACTGCCCTGGGCAGCTGGTGCAGGGACCAGCAACCTTTTCTCAGCATTTTTCTCATATCCATTTTAAAGTTCTGTGGTGAAATTTGAAGCCCTTTTTGTCTTTTTCTGTCTGAGCCTGACCCTCAGCTGGCTGCCCCTCCTTCCAGGCAAAAGGTCCTCCCTGACCCTCTCTTTTTCCAGGTTAAACAAATCCAGCTCCTTCAGCTGCTCCTCCTAAGATCTGTGCTCTGCCATCCTTCCTTGGGCACATCTCAACACACAAATCAATTCTCAGCTTAAACAGAGCATTGGACTGCCTCAGAAACTCACCCTTATTCCACTATATTGGAGCAAAACCAGCATTTCTCATTTCTCTCTGAATTAGCTTTCACTCTTGTAAAGGTTCTGCACAACTTCCAAGTGCATTATTTTTCTTAAATGAAAGGCTGGTAATAATATATGGCATTAAAAGATAGGGGAAAAAGAACAATTCCATGAATCAGAGTCTGTCATGGCTTAAAAAACAAAACACAAAGTCCATCTTCTCTGAGTTAGGAAGTTTTTCCTAAAACAATAAAGCCATGGAAGACAAATGAGCCACTGGCTGAAAGGAAGAATAACTGTATAATAACAAATATCACAGCAGACAGACAGACAGCTTTTCCCTGAACATTTCAGAAGTTTCAGATACATCACCCCTGCCATGACATTTAGCTGGGGCAGAAGAACCCACTCCCACTTGTAGATCTGGGAAACCTCATTGAGCCAAATTCTGCTCCTTGACACCTTTCCAGGAGCTGTTCAAGGACCATGTGGAGCCCTGTATGCAGCTCACAAAGCCCAAAGCTCTGCAGGTGCTTTGCCAGAGTGAAATGGAGATCTTGCCTTTTGCAAATGGGGAGATGGAGACACAGAGACACCAGGGTCTCCTCCCACACTGTTTCAAGGCAGAGATAAAACATGCTGCACACCAGAGGCCCTTTCCATCCTTAGATTGTGCTGCTGCTGCTTGTAAATATTTATCCATCTCATATCCCAAACATGGCTGATAGTGAAGGCTGTAGTGACACAAATACCTTTCCATTTGTATTTTACTACACACCAGTGGTGGCAAAATCTTTGCACTCTAGAGGCATCTTGAAGAGTAATGATCACTCTGGAATGGAGAAACCATTGAAGACAGGCATCACAGAGAGAATAGAGTATGTTTTAACTTGTACATGTGTCTGAGTGCTCACTTCCACACTGGGAGGAATTCCTCTATATGGAAAACATTCATAATCTGACACAAAATTGAGCAGAACACTGAACTGACTTGTTACAAGGAATTAAAAATTGTGAGGGAGGTTTGCTGAACACTAGCAGACACCATAAGCCAGATTCCATCCTCATTCTGTATAATAAATGTTTGGTAACAAAGCAGAATAGAAGTGAAACATATGCCTGTATAATTGTAGGTAAGAAAGAGATGCAGCAAAAAGAAAAAAGTATTTTTAGGGGAGAGCCAGTGTGGAGGAAAAAAAATATATCATCAAAGTTGGGACACACTATTGTAGAACTGAAGGAACCTAAAGATGAAGCAGCTTCATGAAAACTGAAAATACAGAAAATAATTTTTCATAAAAACCCATTTCCACTGTCTATCTCATTATGCCCTTGGGAGTTGCTTATGTATTTTGTCTGCATGAAACAGACTGAAATTCATCTTTGGAGTATTTTGCTGCTGGCTGTGAAATCAAGAAGATGCTCATAAAGAGAAGCTAATAAGTGCATTTCCAACTCGCTGGGCTCAGCATTTCTGGTGGGAACGACCAGCTAACAAATGGTGTGTGGGAAAGCAGCAGCAAGATTATGCTGCTTTTCATCCTTGTTTCAGATCCATCCCACATGGCTGTTGGTCAAAAGCCTTTTCCCATCCAAATGCATCTGGAGATAAGCCAGGACACTGGAGAGTCACTGCAGCTTGTGGCTGCCTGCATCACATCCTGACTGGGATTTGTGCTGTTGGCTTGAGCTCAGAGTCACACATGCTCTCCAGTTTGCCCCATGCAGTCAGGGTGTTCAGGCAAATATATCTTTTAAATATATATATTTATATAAATAGCTATAGTAGCTACAGAGCAATGGGGTTATCACTGAGACCTTGCCCAGCAGAGCTGTCTCTGTGTCCCAGCTCCAGCCCCATCATCAGCCCAGCAGCAAGCCATTATTTCCCAGCCTGGAGCCTCACCTGAGCCCTTGCAGAGCTGCCTGGAAGGTGTGTGATGAGCAGGGCACCCCTGATGGGGCTGCAGGGTGAAACTGTGGCTGTGACTGTGAGCTGGGCTGTGCATGGCCTCAGGTCCTTGGGAACACATCCCCACCAGCACCTTCAGGCAGGGAAAGGTCCCCTGCTGGTTTGTGAGAGTCAGAGGGAGATGCACTACACAGGGATTTTAAACTGTTTGTGTTCTCTGTGTTATAACAAACTCTGAGGCAATAATTACTTCCCTGAGGTAATATAACTGCACTAACACCATGAGAAATTTGATCTGCCCATTTCCTGGTTTTGGCCACAGCTCATGAAATCACAACTGGATAAAAGGGCCATTCTCCTCTACCTACACAGCTATTTTTGGTTCTTCACAGCTTATAAATAAAATAATCTCTGAAAGTGAAATTGGTCAGGAGTTCTTTTCCAACCAAATGGCAAGTGCCTTTCAAGCTCTTGGGGAGACAAGAAAAGTCAAAATAATGTTTGAATCACAATTGTATGTTTGAAGTATTCAAAAATGAAGCCATGTTCCTACAAAAACAGATACACAAATACTCTGATCCTGTCCCTGGAGAAGCATTCATGGCCTCAGTGATTTCCATGGGGTTAGGATAACCAAGTTATGTGAGCTGGATATTTGCTCCAGGCCATTTTGCTATCACAAACAGCAGCTACATGATAAGGATCACAAGATATTTCTGACAGGAGGACAAGTGTCACTGATAGACTGGTTGCAAAAACTTCATCCATTAATAAAAAGGCCACGAGCGAGTGCAAGGGATACAAATGAAGTATTTCACTTTTTTGGGGCTTCATTTTGAAATCCTGTTGAGCTGTACCTATCAAACATTTTCCTGACCTTTTCAAAGGCCTGTCTTCCTGCAATTTAAGGTGTGTGTTTGGGAGCCCAGGTTAAAAGGAGCCTCCCCTCTCATCCCCTAAGCCTGAGCACACACTGGGAAGGGGAAGTGACAAGGTGAGAGGGAACCTGGGCACTGAAAGGCACCTCAGACCCAAGACCAGTGTGTACAAAACACAGCTCTGATACTGCAGCAACACTGCTGCTCTGAAAAGCAGGGAATTACCAGTTCAGGTAATTACAGACTTCATTTTGAGCCAGCACACTCCCAGCAGTGTGAGCACGCAGAGACTAAAAGCATCAAGTGCTTCCCAACCCAAGCAGCATCTTAGAGAAAAGGGCTCCAAAAATTAAATCAAGAGATGCAATCTCACAGCATCAAGCATAAAATAACTGAATATTTGATTTCCTCAACCATTCCTACCTGAGGCAATGAAAGCAAGATTACACTACAGGGTGAGAAGGAAAATTTATGAGAATAGTGGAAGTAAATCACAGTGTCTTATTTGTCCATGGTGTGCAGAAATTTCTCAGAATCCAGAAAATTTTTTTGTTCTTGTTGTGTTTCAAACACAAACAAGGAATGTGTCCTGAATCAGTGCAAGCTTTTGAGTTTTTTTTTTCCAAGATAAAGAGCTGTAGCATAAGTAAGAACACTCTAAAGTCCTATTTTAGGGGACACAAAAACTAACTCCTTAATTAGGTGAAGGCCTCCAATTCTTACACAGTACATAATCCAAACAAAATTAAATTGTAAATCAATTGCAAAACACTGAAGATTTTATACCATGTAACTTTACCCCCTTTTTTCCCCACTCAGCTGATGTTAATGAGCAAGTATGAATGGGTTGTATTAGAATCAAGTAATGGTAGGGATAACCCCCAAGTATTTGTACAGTTTTTCCTGTTCCCTGCCTGACCTGCTCTGCTTCATGTCAGTGTCTAATTGAAGGGGCAGGGTTTGTCTTTCTGTGCTGTGGTTTATGTAGTGTCACAAATGCTGATATTGATCTCTTGCAGTGGAGGTTTCTGTTTGATCTCCCCAGTGTGTTATTTTCATCAGGTCCTTTCCACCCACTTGATTCATTTGTTTTGCACAAAGCAGGATTGTAACTGGGCAGTGAGAAGGGGGAAGTTGTATGTGCAGAGTAAGACTTAGTAATTCCTATATTTCCTGTAAGACAGAGGTTATTTTGAGTTTGGGGTTTTTATGCTTTCTTTGGGGAAAAAAAGGACCTTGCCAAAGCAAATGGCATCTAATTTTCCCATCCACTGCTTGTAAAATATTGACTAAATAAACTTTTACCTTCTCCCTTCTTAATTCTCACACTGTTCTGGGATAGAGTAATCTTGTTCTGAGTGCAAATGTCATTCCTCTCCCAGTCAACAACTGCCTTTGACAAAACAGCACATCTTCATTTTTCCCACTGGTTGTTTAAAAGGCAAAACAAATGTTTTGCCTGTGGGAGTATTTAAGATGAGATAAACTGTGGGTATTGGCTTCTCAAAGGTCATCCCAAGCTGATGCTATAACCTTGTTCTGGTGGTTTGTGAACTTGCCCCTAGCAATATCCACAGAAATGGTTTAGTTTTGGATCATCCAGCAGCATTATGAACCTGCACTGTCACTGTCACAGGTGGGCATTCTCCTAAGTGGGCTCTGACTCACTTGCCATTGACAGTCTTGGAAGGAGGAAAATCCTTGGAGATGCAAATTAAAGGTGTTAGTAGGAAACAACTCATGTTCTTCTGCAAGAAGCAGGAAAAAAAGTAGAAATCCCAATGTTTTGGGATTACATCCTCATAGGATCAGCTGAGCATTGTTATAGCACATGTTCTCTTAATCAAAACCTTTTCCAAGGCAGAAATTTCTCTGGCAGAAAATAATTCCCTCCCTGCAATTGAGCTAAAGCAGAGTGAGAACAGGGCTTCTCTTCTCTTTCTCTTCTCTTCTCTTCTCTTCTCTTCTCTTCTCTTCTCTTCTCTTCTCTTCTCTTCTCTTCTCTTCTCTTCTCTTCTCTTCTCTTCTCTTCTCTTCTCTTCTCTTCTCTTCTCTTCTCTTCTCTTCTCTTCTCTTCTCTTCTCTTCTCTTCTCTTCTCTTCTCTTCTCTTCTCTTCTCTTCTCTTCTCTTCTCTTCTCTTCTTTCTCAACTTTTAGACCTTCTCTGACACTGGGAAACCAGGAAAACTTTGAAGTTCTCTATGGGGAGAGTGAGCCCAGCTCAAGGTCTAGGAAACAATTTGATATCCTGAAATGTTGAGCTGTGACAACCAGCCATCCTACCTGCCTGCCAGCTCCTGTCCTGTTCCCTTTATCTCCCTCAGATATTCTCCCAGATACCATTGGAGGCTGCATTTAAGACATTTTTGACATTACTCAGGAGGACCAGCATGGTTATTCCAGTGCTTTACAGCCCCCAAGTGCTGCAGAGCCTCCAGGAGTGGTTTTTGCTGTGCAGCAGGTCCCTGGTGCCCAATCCTGCAAGTAAATATGTGACTCATTCATCCTACAGCAGTGTGGGACCATAAATATCAGGCATTTATTTGCTCAACAGAAGGCCATATTCATGTCTCTGGGTAGTAAACACTCAGGCCTGAGACAACCCCAGCGTGGAACTAAAAGCCAGAAATTAAAAGTTTTGCTGTTCTGTAGAATTTCATGTTCCAAGGTGCACTGTGTAAGTAAATCAAGAGTGGTCCCTGCTGAGAATTGTGCTGACTTTCCTAACAAAAATATATAACAAGTTTGTTGTTGTTCATGTCTTAGTAATCTTTTAAGGCAAAAAAAATCATTGTGTCATGAGCTGCTTCCAGTCAAAACATGCTTGACAGATTCTAATTAGCACATTCAAAGGGGCACTTTTAGCACAGTTTCCCACATTCACTTCTGCAGCAATAGTGTTCCAAGGGGGCAATAAAACCAAAGGGGGATTTTGTACTGTAAGAACATTTGATTGTTTATCTGTGCTTACCTGGGTGTTACATGCTCTTTCCTGGCAGAGAAGAATGAATTTAAATGGGAAAAAATACTAAGAATCTTTCAGGTAGATGGGCTGCATCATCCTGGAGATATTTCCATAGCAAATCAAATTCAGTGACCTTAGCCCTAGCAGAGCTAGAAAGAGCTCAAGAACACATACATGCTTCTTTGAACTGATTTAATTTCCACCTGAAATATCCACAGTGTGATGCAAGTAAAACACAGGCTGGAGATACCTCTAAAGAAGTACCACTAGAGACTCCAGCATTACAGGTACATTGACAACTGCAGCATAAAAATCCTGCTAGCTCACAAATTAATGGTAGCTTTGGAAACCAAATTCTGACACAATAGCTCTTCAGGGGACAGTCTGGAGGAGGAAAAGCATTTTAATTTGGTTTTGACAAGCTGACTTGGTTCCTCCAGCCCCTTTAAGGCAGCATCCCCTTCAAACCCAGCACTCTGAGAGTGCTCTCACTCTGTTATCTGAGGATATAAGGCACATTTCAAACCTTTAATCACAGCCACTGAACAGCCTTCTTCAACACCAGATTTAATTCTGCAAACAAGACAATTAAAATGTGCAGCTGAGTTGCACTGGTTTTCTAGAACAGCCTCACACTCAGCTTGGACAGGGATGTGTCCTCACAGTGTTTGCTCTTCCCTTTTCCTATTCAGATACTAGGAGCAATCTCCAGAAGCAAAATCTCTCAGCCTGAAGGACTTAACACAGTTCTCTATTATAGGAACTGCAGCTTCTCCCTGTGATGAATTTCCTGCAGTGCAGCAACTTTCCAAGATTTAGTTTCTAACTAGAGTATAAAATTTAAGCAGGAGAAGCAGCATCAAGCAAGATGGGCAGAGAGTTCATCCTCCTCAAACCTTCCTATACTGGAAGAGAAATAGGCACTTATGTTTTGATTCCAGGGTGAATGTTGTCCAGTGGGTACATTAAACAGGTTTAGGGTCTAATATAAAAGCTCTAATAAAATTGTACTGCACAATAATTTGTTCTCATCATAATTCCTACTGAACTCAGAGCTGAGCTTTAAAAAAGAATCAGTGGGGCACTACAGAAAATTAGAGTTCACACCAGAGTCTAGAGTGCAGGATAAATACTCATCATGAATGGGAAATAAGAGAACATGTAATTGTGAAGGGAAAGGTGCAATCTAGCCACTTCTTCATGTTTCTCTAAAGTTACAATCTGAGAATATTGCTCTCTGAAAAGATTAATAACTACCAGCATGTAGTTTATGTCAGTGAGGGTTGACTGACCATTTTCTCCTCTGCTCAGAGCCTGTGAGATCTCTGACCTGCTCTCCCCAGGGCTCTCAAAACCCAGGCATGAAGCAGCCAGAGTGGTCACTCCCTCCTTGAAACCTCTTTGTAGGAAAGCACAGAAAGGCACCCAGAGTGCTCCCAGGTCCTGTCACTGCTCTTCTGGGACTCATCACTGAGAACAATCCCATTAAATGTGTGTTTTCTCTGGCACCTGGGAGCAGTGTCCTTTGCAGCTCATAGCTTACAAACCAGGAGTCAGTTTGTGACTTGGTGACCATTTCATTGCATGTGGTTTTTCTGTGTTATCCACATGCACAGATAGGAACCATGCACATGACCCCAATTTTGCTAAATACATATAGCCAGACATAGATCAGAAATACATGAGTACATTTTTAGGCAAGGTACAACAATAGAAAAAATATTCTTACAGCATCTAGGCAGATCACTGCAGGCACTACTATGAGCCAGCTATTTTCACCCCACCTGCCCTCTGAGTTTTTGGCATGCCCTGCACCTTGCACTGCTTGTTGCTTTCAGTGCATGCTGTTGCTGAGAGAGAGTGATTTGAAGGCAGATTGCAGGAAGGTTTAATCTAATCAATTCTTGCTCTGAGCACTCTAAACCTGCCAGATTACAGTGCTCACCCAGTGCAGCTGCCCCTCCTGAGCCTGCACCTTGCATTTTGCCCAGGGCTGCCTGGGGGTGCCAGGGGAGCCTGGGGCTGCAGAAATATTTGGGTGCTTTGCTATAACTCATCTCTGCTTGCTCAAGAGCCCTAAGAGAACCTGCTGTGAGGAAAGTTCAGGATTTTCCTCCTGGTCTCACTCAAAGCCAGCCAGAACAGAAGCATGTGGAAGAATTAAGGGAAAAGTAAGCAAGAGGAACTTCCCAACTTCAAAGGAAGTGCTGAGCAATTTTGGCTTACAGAGAAGCTTCAAGTAACAGAAACAAATGGATAGATTGGTCTGAATGAAATCAGAATGGCATTCATAACTCTGAATGCTCTTTTTCCTCATAGACCTGTAATTAGTGAATGCAATATGCTCTGTATTTTATGAAAAAAAATAATGCAGGCAATAAAATCTTAACTTTACTAAAAAATTTAGCCTATGCAGTAAAATGTCACAAAGGAGCATTACCTGATGGAGTCCAGAACTTTTTATGTCACCTCTGCAGGGGAGCTGCCAGCAAATTAATCCATATAACTCGTGTTTATCATGAAATGGTAAAACATATTCTTCTAGTTAATAAATCATCTTGCAGACCTGTGTAGATAAACAAAATTATCTCACAGCTCATGCCAAATATTTATATCAGCATGCTTATATAGCTGAAAACATTACATGGAGAAAAGCTACGTGCAATTAACTGGAAAGCAGGAAAGATCAATTGCTTATCAGCAATAAACTGGCAAAATATTTTGGGAGCTCTTGCAGGATTTAAGAACCCAGCATTCAGTTTATATAAAATCAAGGTCACAGCAGAAGAAAAGCAGCACACTCCCTAGGTAAGAAACTCAGAAAATCAAATCAAAAAAGTTATAACATTATATGATTGTAAAACACAGCAGCATGCACTTGGGTTTTTTGTGAATGGAAGTTTACAATGATATAGAAAGAATGTAAAAGAAATATAAAACATAAATGTTGTTTCAGTACTTAAAATATAAATGCATTTATGCCAGGCTTTCTTTTATTAATCTCATGGATGGCTATAGGCAAAATGGGTATAGTGGAAGAAAAAGGACAATAAACAAGAAAAAAAAATAAAGGATATGAAAAATCAGAAAAACAGTAATACTAAGAAAAACTAAAGCTATTCCCTAAGTCTTACTCTTACAAAACCTTGTTTTTATAAAGGGAAGACACCAAGAATTTTATTTATTTATTTACTTACTTTAGACTGTTCTAAATGCTATTAACTATAGAACAAACATCCCTGTGTTGTTTGTGGAAACCAAGTGAAAGAATGCAAAGCAAATATGCAAGTAAACTAATAAGCAGTGTTTATTCAATTACTGTTTTGTGCAAACAAGCAGAGTGATTTAATATCAGTTTGTAAACATCTTACCCAAACTGCATTTCCAGTTGATCAAACAACAAATCAGTTTAAAATAAGCACATGGAAAAACAGGCCAAAATTCAAAGGAAAAAGCCCCTCCAGAAATCAATAAGAAAGGATGAAAAAGGATGAAGAAAATAATGGAAAAGATAAAAGCAATTGTTCAAACTTTTTCTCGTTAAACAATGTTAGAAAACTGTCAACCAAAGAAAGACAAACACAAAAAATCCACTCATCTTGTATAAACTCAGCTGTGAATTGATAGTGAAAGATTTTAAACAAGACTGTCTGCCAAGAAGAGAAGTGGAAGTCCCAGCTGTAATTAAATATATTGACTGCTCTTCCTCTGGAAGCAGCAGAGCCAAAACTCCTCTATGATGTTTCTCTCAACTTCTCCTTTTCTGTGGCTCTTCCAGTGAAGACCACCTGGGTTTGGAAATGGGCACTGGAGGCTTTCAGGGCTTGCAGCTGTTTCATCCAGGTGTTTGTGAGAGGGGAAAGGATCTGCTTGAGGACAGAAGGAGTGTCCCAGCTGAGGATCTCTTTTCCTGCCTGCCAAGGGGATTCAGGGAAGGAAAAAGGGCAACAATTGCCCTCAGCTGCCTCATCTCCTGTACCAAGAGAGAGTCTTGCAGTGCCCATTGCTCCTGTGAAGGGGGTGAAACAGAAGAGAATCTGCTTTTCAAATATAGGGGTTGTTATCTTTGATGAATAAACCATGTGAACTGTAGACTGTAGTCAGCTATCCCCAGCAGCACATCTGCTTTCCTCACAGATAGAGGATGCATAAAACTGAGGACATCATTCTTTACTGACATGTTGGGATTGTTCCCTAGGCAGTTTTCAGGTCTCTGAGTTTCTCTACCCAACAGCTTTCCTGTTAGGGTACTCCAAGGATGGAGAACTTCTGGGATATGAGTGATTTGTTATTACCAGTTCCTTTCAGACTCACTTATCCTGCCCCTTATTCTGTCCTCTCTCTCTGAGGTGCACAGTCCCAGAATCTGGTGCCATTCCCCAAATCCCAGGGGAAGCTGCTGCCCCTGAAGATGCCCTTTGCCATGTGGCCATCTGCTGTGCTGAGGGATGCTCAGGGTGCTGCCTTCATCCCACAGCTCAACAGGCAGCACCTCCTGGGAGGATTCCAGGCTCTTCCTCCCAGTCTACCTTAGGCTGGAAATCTTCCCAGCATTATTAGATTCTGCAAGAGCTGACCTTTAAAAGCCCAATTAGCCAATCTTTGGGCCAGCTCTACAGCAGCAGCTCAGCTGGCCTGGAGAGGCAGGAACCAGACAGTTCACTTCTGACTAATGTCATTACAGGGGGACAGGAGGTGCACCCAGACACTCTAATTAAACTGCTCAGCAGGCTGTCATGATTGAGTGCACAGCTCAGAGACTGCAGGGCATGACAGAACCCCTGGGCTTGGGCCAGTTATGTGTCACAGACATTTCTGAGGGCTTTGCTGGCAGTAGTTTCTCACAGAGCTGGCAAAAGGGAGGGAAGGTTTCCAAAGAAATGGGGATCCATCACTACCAGTGCTCTGGCCTCTGTCCTAACTCACCTTATCAAAATTAATGCATTAAAGCACTTGCAGAGTGGAAGAAAATGCTTTCACTTGCAAGTTAGAAACAATCCTTCATGCAGTAGAGCCCCTGAAATAGAGTCAGCTGCTCAAGTCTGACCCTCTGCTCCTTTGCTACAGGTCAAGAGCCTCTGGCCAGTGTTAATGGTCATTCTCTGTCTCCCTGACCCATCTACTTCAGATATGGGATTAAACAGACAACCAGGAATCCTGCAGAGAGGAGAACTTTGCAACTCTGCTGGAGTTTTTTGCTTTTTCTGGTGTGTCAGATGGAATTGTGGACTGGCTGCATTTGTCTGTGTCAGTGTTTGCTGTCCCTTTCACTGGGGTTCTACTGACATTTCTTGCTTCTTTCTCTCTCTCCTGCTCACAGTAAATTGCTTCTGGTTCCATGCAGGCCTTTTCTGTTAACAAATGGAAAAGCTCAGAGTTAAAATTAACTACTTGTGTCAAATAGGGCCTCCCACAGAAGACACTGGAGAGATGAGAAGCTCTCTCTTTAGGAGAACACTCAGGAACTTAAGCTAAGCCTCCTTGGTTTCAGCTATTGCAGGCACTGGGATTTCAGTCTTACCTTCTTTCTTGTGTGGTTGGGTCTGCTGCCCATGTCAATTTGAGAAGATCACTCCTCTCATTGCACCTAAACAATTCCCTGGGGCAGGAGCTTCATCCTGCACAAAGAAAAGCTTTGGTGACTCCAGCAGGTTGCACTCGGGCTGCATTAAAGGAAAGAAGAATTCAGCACAAAAATCACCCCAGAAATATATGAGCAATGGCAGGGCACTTCCCAGCTACTGAACAATCTAACTCCCAATCCAGAATAGCCTCCTGATGTCTGTTTCTCTAAGAATAATTTCAGTGGCATATGAGTTTTCTTCCTTTTCACTGTCAGCTTAATTTCCAGGAATGTTTTTCTTTTTTCCAGCCTATGCTCTCTGTCTCAGTGGCTTATCTGATAATAGCTTGCACTGGGCTCTCTCTGCTTTCCAAAACTCTCAGTCCTGGTCTTATCTGCTCTAGCAATGCATGACATCTCTCTGTATGCTGTGCTTTATCTGTTAAAATGAGAGTAGTTGTTTGCCCCTTTTCTGGCCATGCCCATTGCTTCAGAGAAGTGAATTATTCAGCTCTTCTTGGGCTAAACCCTGAAGGATGGGAGGGAAGGGAGTTCAGAGGATGGGTGGGAATAACAAAATTCCTGCTTGAGCTCTGGTGTTGATAACAGTGGGGAGAGAGGAGTTGCTGCCTTGACTTCTGATGCTCCAGGACAGCAGGTGGAGCAGACAGAGAGGGGCAGAGCAATTAACAGAGCAATAGAGAGATAGGAGTGCAGAGCAATGCTGCTGGGGGGCACAGGAGCAGCATTGCTGGGTTTTACTGGGTTTTACTGGGTTTTACTGTCCCCCCAGGGCTCCAGTCACTGAGGCTTCATCACATCTACCCTGGGTGGATGAGCAGGAGCTGCCTCAGCCCTCCCATCTAAAGATAAAACCTCCCAGGGCAGGACACTACCTGTAAGTGGAGTTTAAAGACCATATCTCTTCTTCTAAATGAAACCAAAGCAGTACAGAAGGGATTTATGACTACTTCAAAAAATAACCCTTGCTTCTGTAAAAAAGGTCAGCCAAGCTTTCAGCTTTGGCTGAACCCAGCTGGAGCTGAAGTTCCCCACCCTACAGCAGAGTCATTTGTTAGAGCACAAGGCTCATCTTTTTCTCCTGGGGAGGCTATGCCAGGATACATCAGGAAAGTTTAAAATGCCATCTAAATTTGCTTCCTCTTTTAAAAGCAGTAGAGAACCAAAAGTTACAGATTAGTCTTGCAGTCTGTGTACAGCTTCTAAAGGTACATTTGTGGAAGCATTGCTTCAGCATCCAAGTGCTATTTATATTTCTAAACCACTTCTGCTTTGTCAGCATCAGTCTATCTGCAGTGATAATCCATTTATCCCAGCAATAGCATTACACACAAGTTCCAGATGAAGCTGAGGAATGGCCAGGGAAACTAAAGACCAAAATTTTCAACAGCTGCTTAGAGACTAAAAGAGCAAGACAGGATGCAAAAAAAATTCTAGAAATGCCCTAGTGTGAGAGAAATCTCCAGGTGTAGCAACAACATACCAAGTAACAACAAAACCAATTAAAACAAACAAACAAGAACAAAGCAAACAAAAAAGCCACAACACACCAGTTTTGGGGAAAGAGCATCTTTTGAATCATGAGAATGTAATTAATTCTCACAAGTGAATCAGGGTGGATGCACTTGGAGAGCTGCAGACTGGGGAGTGACAAGAGGCAGGAATGGATGGAATTACACAGGGAAAGGGCATCCCTTCAGCCCAACACTGTTTCAACACTACTGGCTGTCCCTCTGTTCTGCCAGGTACACTAGAAGTGCTGAAAAGGGAATCACCCATTACTCTGGGCAAACAAAATGGAAAGCATGGTGAAAGCACCTCTTGGGCAGGTTCCCCAGTCACAGCATCAGCTTTCAAATGAGCAGCTGGAGGTTTTTTACCTTGTTAGATTGTAGAGTCTCAGGGCTGTGTTCCTTCATGTCTCCTGCAGTGTCATGGTGAGCAGCTAAGCACACACAGATTGCTGCAGGCAGTACAGGGCACTCTGCAGGGCAGGACCAGGAGAAACAAACCTATCCTCTTCTCTTCAACCACAATAAAAGTATTCTGTTCTATTCTGCAGCCAGAGAAGGTGGAATTGTTTATGTGCTCTCTGCTCACTCTGAAAAGAGCACAGGGTGAAACTGAGGAAGTGTCCTTAAAACAAAGCATTAGAAAGAAAACTTAGAGATTTAAACTTAGAGAGACTTATCATACTGGCCCAAGAAAATAGTATAAACTTATATCATCATAATATCATAATATCATCATAATTGCAAACTTCCCTAGAGCTGAATGGTCTTTGAGCCCCTGACATAGTGGTATGTGCCTACCAGGCTTGAGGAGGGAGGGGAGGATCCTTGATGGGAAAGATTCCTTGCAGAACTGCTGTGGGATCTTTAAAGTCCCCCTAGAACAAACAGGAACTTGGAGTTTTCAGCCTCATGTAAAAGGAATGAAGAAAATCCCATCACTAAGGTCACTTCAAAGTGGATAAACCACTGAATGAGATAAAGACTGGAAGAGCCCTGAATATCTGACTTGTTACATATATCTGTGTAATTCCTACAGACAAGAGAATCTCACACAGACAGCACCTCGGACTTTTGGTGAATAACTCATTATTCAGCATGGATAAATGTAGAAAAGCTCCCCCTTAATGCAGACTTTTAACTAAATACAGCTAATTACTCAGCAGAGAGCAGAGGAGCACTCCCTGGAGCTCCTGCACTCTGGGGAGGCAGGGCCAGGTCTCCTGGCAGCTGTGATGAGCATCATAAACTAAGTTATGCTAATCCTCCAAGTTTCAGCCTTGAGATAAGTCAGAGGTTTTACAGCATCCATTATCTACTACTGTGTCTTTTATTTTGTTTGAAGGCATGCAATGTTTATTAGCTGAATGCCCTTAAGCATTGAAAATGAAAGCAGAAATTTACCATTTAAATTTAGATCATGATTCCCCCTGTCACACACACGCACACATAATTTTAAAGTCTACTCTGAACAGTTCCCAGGATTGTGTGTCCAGATTCCAAGCAGAAGGCTAATAATAACCCCTACATTATTGCAGGCACCAAATGGGTGCTCATAAAACTGTAGTTGCAGCCAGAGATAGGAGATGATAGTTGTTTATCAACACAATTAATTAGTTTAAATGCATTTAGTGCTGTCACCAGCACTGGGAACAAAGCACAGCCCTCTGTAGTGTACTGACTGCACTTAGCAGTATTTATTTTTGCCCATCATAATATGGCCTCATAGGAAATCACTGCTTCCAGGATCTGGGATTAATTAATCTCCCTCCTGACAGGGGTTGGATGGGATGAGCAGTGATGTGAGCCCAGGCAGATCACCAGTTACTTGTTCAGACTGAGCTTTTGTCTTCAGCTGTTCCCTTCTACACTTGGCAACAGGTTTTTTTTTTTTTTTTTACTGTGATAAAGATGTGGTCCATGGTGTTTACCTTCCACACCTTCCATTTCACTTCAGTTGTTGATCACAGTGTTTCTATCATTCACTTTTATCCTCCTGCACCATTGCAAACCCTACTGTGGAAATACCTTTTAAAAGAGCTTCTCTGCTCCTCCTGCTGTGTCTCTGAAGCCTCCAAGTGTAATTGCAAAGCTGTTTGTTCAAAAAAAAAAAAAAAAAGAAAGAATTATTAAATTGTACAAACAGAAGAACAAAAGTTCAAGATTCCAGGTGGCAAGCATATAACAAGAGCAGGTGTCTTGACAACACAGAAAAGGAAGGAGGTTAAAAAAAAAGGCATAGCTAAAATATGAATTTGAAAAATATGTGTTCCCCTAAATATTGTGTTGTGCACTGTGTTAAAAAGATGTAGCATTCATCAAGGCTTATGTCATCAGGATCATAAAAAAAAAGGATCATTAAAAATTCATTAATCAGTTTTCAATGTATTTTGTTACCTTAATTCCTCATCTTCCTGGGACACAGGCACCTTCTAGGCATTCATCCACCAACTGATTCAGTTGTCAATCATCAATCAATGGGGCTGGTGCAAACTTCTGGTGTTCACCTTTGACATCTTCCATTGTCAAAGAAAAATGGAAATTGCACAGGACATGTGATCTTTCAAGATCCTCCAGAATATCTTGGATTGTAATCACAATGAAAAGCTTTTCCAGGTTGTCTGAGATTTCCATGGGGGCAAATCCAGAAAGCCAAGGTGTGCATGCCAAAAAAAAAAAAAAAAAAAAAAAAAAAAAAAAAGTTTATCACAGAAAAAGCCAGGGAACAGTTTGTTTTTAGTTTGAGGCAAGCTGTAGTCTCATTTGATATAGTATACATAACTTAAAATCAGACAAGAAAATTATTATAGCCAGGCTGAGGAGGAGAGAGTGGCAGCTGGTCTGTTCAGACTGACCACAGAGAAACAGCCAGTGCTGTCCAGCAATGTGAAGCATGGAGCCCAGCATCCCTTTGTGCCATTTCTTGTCACCATTTGTGTGAGGCAGCAGCAGGGCAAGGCACTCTGACAAAGGTGCATTTTCTGCACAGGCAGTGATCCAGCATTAATGCCAGTGGCTTTACTCACCCAGTGTGCTGACTGCCCTCCCATTCAAGCTGACTCACTGGGAGCCTGATAAAACTGGTTTTTTAAGCATTTTGAATTACTCTAAGCCTTCAGCCTAGCAGCAGAGTAAGCTGTGCCTTTCCAGAATGGCTTTGTCATTACCAGAAGGTACCACAAATAAAATGCCTTTTGGGCAGAGCAGCAGTGAGGAAGGTGCTGAAACTCCAGAGGGAGGTGGATTGGATCCTTGGGTTCCTCAGGAACAGCTGGGATTTGTGGCCAGGCTGCTGCTGGCAGAGGATGCTCTCACAGAGCAGCTGGGCCCTGCTGCCCAAGGCTGACACAAAACTCTCTTTAAACTTTGTTGGAAAAGTTTCTGCATGTCTTGGTGCATGAGACCCCTGGGTCTGCACCCCTCCCCAGGTGTGAGGGCTGATAAAGCAACTTCACTTCTCTCCCCTTTCTTCCAGTTCTTCCTGTTCATCTCCTGGCTTTGGAGCATGGGAGAGGGAAGGGAGCAGACCAAAAACCAGAGGAGATCCTAAAAACAAACTCCAAAATCCTATTCTCCCACAAGAAACCAAAACAAAAACAAACCCAAACAACAGCAGCATCACCACCAATACCAAAAAATCCCAACAAAACCAAATCCCCCACTTCAGCACTGGCCTTGTGTTTAAGGCCTCTGTTTCTGATCCTCCCTTTTCACCTTTGCAGGGGATGAGGCTGCAGCTCCACACCATCCCAGGAGCAGTTCAAGGCATCTCCAAAACACCCAAAATTACTTTTTCCTTCAGTAGTGCCATTCATGTTGCCTGCACCTTGTTCCAGGCTCAGCTCTGACAGAGTAAAATCAGGTTTGAGCCCTTTTGGCACACAGGGATCAGCTGAAGCCAGGAGCTGGTGCAGGCTGAAGCAAAGGAAGTGCTTTTGTACCAGTGATAGCTGGAAAAAAGGATCCAATTAATCCCCCAGAATTCTCCAGTGTGATACAAAACAGCAGTGGATAAAAGAATAATCAGAGGCTAGTAAAGCTGGGCTTGTTTGTTTTAAAAATGAAATTCCTAAATTGAAAGTTCTTTGAAAACAAACTGGGAGGTGTTGAGTCATTTCCTTTGAAAATCAAAAAACTTAACTTCCTTGCAAAAAATGGCCTTTCTGTTCAAAATACATTCCCCAACAAAAAAACATTCATGTAAAAATGCTTTGACAATAGCCAGATCATCCTGCCATTGAAAGCATTATAGAATTCCCTCCTGTACCTCTTTTTTTTTTTTTCTTTTTCCTCCTTAAAGATTACAAACTAATTTGACCATAAAAAGAGAGTGGGATGTTTTCTAAATTCAGCACTGAAAGAGATGTAAGGGAAAGAAAATACAAAAAAGTTACAGCCACTGAAAATTTTGACATCTTGCCATTTTCTTATTGAAGTGCTGGATTTCTAAAGAAAAAAATTTCCACCCCTTCTTCCTCTTTTTTCTTTTTCCTCTCAGATAAATCTAACTTTTTAAACTTTCATCTTGAGAGGGAGGGTTGGGTTAGCATCAGAGTTTTGTACTGAGATCCCTGTTCTACTTTCCTCTACCCAGTGTCTTTCAAAAGAACATGGAGATCCAAACCTTGCCTGTGTCAGTTATCCAGAAAAGCCAAAAAGTTATTTGTGTGTGATTTCATCCCCAAGATTTGCCACCACAAACATCCTCTGTGTCAGACACCTGGAGGTGTTACCACTGACCAGGATTTGGAAAACCATGTTTTAATAATAGCACACCAGAAAGTTGCTATTGGGCAACAGAACAAGTTACAGAATGAAGTCAGGAGAGAGAAATGGTAAAAAATGTGGATATTACCCTAAAATAATCAAAACCATTAGACAGACCAGTCTGATAATTTATCTCTCACATGGAAGGCAACTGGTGGAATAAATAGCCTTATATTGAAATTATATATTATGGAAGGGGGAAATTTAATGTAAATTAAGCCTCTTGCTTGAGTTCCATATGAAGCAACCTTTGCAAAAAATTCCAAGCACTAAAAGCAGTGGGGAGAACATTACAACAAAAATCCACCTGTTCAGTGAGGATGGGATGAGTGACTACTAATCAATAAAAAAATCAGGGTGAACTATCTAGAGGAGCATGCAAAGAAGTCCAGTCTCCTAGTAAGACAGTTGAGATGAATATATAAATATAACATGCCCTGGATTTCCAGGATTTCACATGAGCTCCTTGAAACTGGTTACTTTTCCCCAGGCTCTTTCCCCTCACAAGTTCCTAAAATCACATCTTTCCCACAGAAGCAAAGTGCAATTACATCTGAAACAGATGGAAATTGCCACTAACAAAAGAAATGCTCCCCAAAACCTTTTAGCAGAAATTGCAAAGTGACAGTGACATGAAATACAGTGACATTTATTCAGGCTGGAGTGTGGATAACCTGATGGAGACTGCTAAAAACCAGAGCTGAGCAGGACTGTGGTCTTTGTCTCTTCCACAGCCTCTTCCATTCTTTCCAAACTTGCAAAAAGAAGGTTGGTTATTGACACCTAATTGAACAACCCACTGAATTATTATCTGAAACAGCCTTTGGATCCCTGCTGCATTCACATTCTGCATGTAAAATGCTATTCACTGTAAAGATAAATCCAAAATACAGCACTTAATATTGTACATTTGAGAGCTTAGTAGTGGTGTTGGAACATTTGACCATGGAATGGTGGTTTCAACCATGAATCTGCTGTGGGAATTGAGACAGATATTTGAGACAGGTATTCCAGTCCCTTCGTATTCCACCAGAACAAAAAGACATTTGAGCTGTTGCTGGTGCTGAGATTTGAATGCACAGAACTGAAGCCCTTACATTAGCACTGAAGGAAAAGAATTGCATTACACACTGAAAGCTCCTGAAAGGCAAAAGCAACACATTTCATAACACAGCTGTTCCATCCTGCTCTGTATTTACTATAGCTCAGTATATATACACCTGGATATACACACACCCTGTTGTATATAAATTGCTCTGTGGCATATGTAAGAATATATACACTTGGTATTTATATTGAATTGATCTTTATGTATTAAAGAATACATACTTTTTAACTTGTATTGGCAGTCAGTGGAAGACCTCCCTGTGCTGTTAAGGAAAATGATCATAAACAGGAACTTTCTGAACAGCTCAGTGCTTAAGACAGTGACTCAAATGTGCCTAAAACATGCAGAGTTTGAAACAGCAAGGCAGTGTAAAACAAAAAGTTTTTTTTCATTGAGTTCTCCCTTATTTTTCTCACTGATCTTGCTTTGCTCCATGATTTACTGCAGGAAAAGTCTAGCTGGCTGCATCAGAAGTGAACCTGAGTGAGCAAGCCAAGAGAGGAGGCAGAGGCAGAGGATCCTGCTGTCCATGTCTCACTCAGCTCTCACATCCCCACGTCCCTGAATTGCCAGAGATCCCATCAGAGCTGAGTCACACTCAGGCCCACGGATGCAGAGCATCCAGTGAGTGCAGGTTTGCATCCCTGCTGGATCAGAAAAGGTCTCTGCATTACAAGTTCACACTTTCCCCACACACAGACACCCCCTGTACTTTCAGAAGCAAAGGAAATTCTCATGGTTTTGTCTTTAAACCAAACTATTATTTCCCAAAGGTGGATATAGAGTTTTTTTAGGAGGCAGAACATCACCTGTCAGAACCCAGCAGCTTTGCCTGCTGCAGGCTGGAACTCACCCCATCTTCCAGGGTTCCAATTTCAATACATAAAGGACCTCTGAGAAGGTGAATGGGGGATGAACTCTCTGGAAAAATAAAAAAAAATTAGGAAAAAGTGAAATACTTCATTTCTGAAAGTGCCTTTTGATCATTAAAACCTTTGGTTTGAACCACTCTGGTGTCTCCTGCCAAGTGTGGTTTACTGATGACACATCATCAGGGCACCAGGAATGGACTTGTTGATAAGTTAAATAATGGGACTGCTTTCAGAGCATTTTTATAGCTGAAAATTCTCATGGCATAAAAGAGTCATCATACAGTTATTTCACTGTGGAAAACTGTTATTTTTCTTAGAATAACTTTGAACTCCATAACTTTTTTGGGAAAGGGATTGTTTTTCAAATAAAACCCTGCTTCCTTTCTTCCCCAAAACTCAGCTTGTATTAGCTGGAATGATGCCAAATCCACAAAGATATGTATTCAGACAGATTGTAAATTTAGCTAGAGCATTTATATGTCACTAAATCTAAACAAAGATCTAAAGCAAGATGCAAAATATCACACACACAAATTTACAAAATATATGGATTGGGATTTTAAAAGCTGCGTAAGGGACTCAGCCACACAAATTCAAAATAAATTGATTAATTATGTGGTTGACAGTCTTGGTTCATATGCCAAGTTAAATCCTGGTATAACTTCAATATCTTCAGTGGAGTTGCACTGCAAATGGATCTGACAGCTAGTCATGATTCTTCTCCAAGAATAACTTCTAGGGCAGAAGTTTTCAACATGAGTGAATGAAAGCCCTGTGCCAAGTTCTACCCTAATTTATACCCTGTACAAAACAGCTGACTTGGAAGAGAGGGTGTCAGGAAAGGCAGAGAGAGACATGAGTCTGTTCTTCCTTTGCTGGGACATTACATCAATTCCCTCTGGTGATGGTCATGTCTCCAAAAATCACAGCAGGAGTCCACAGCATGGTCTGCTGGAGATTTTTCCTTCCAAGCCTGCAAGTTCTTGTATTTCACAAGCTGGAAGTGCTCAGGGAAGAGCCTGGACTGGTCTCAGTGGAGGGCCATGAAATTCCCTCCTATTCACTGCTGCATCCATCTGAACCTTGGCTGCTGCAAAAGGAATGGGGGGATGAGCACTGGAAATGGCCATTTTAATATGAACAGTGGAACTGGTCACTTAATTTAATCAGAAAATAATGTGTTTCAGACAGCCTCAGTCTCAATGGTGTTTAGAATCAAACCCCAGCATTTGGACTGGTTCTCTTTAGTCTGTCAGGCTATTTTGGCTCATTATTAGCATTAAACATGTCTAAGTAAAGCTGACTGGTCAAACAGTACCCACACCTTTGCTCAGGTGAGAGGGAAGTCATGCCCATCCCAGCTCATTTTTTATGCAGCATTTGCTTTGCCCAGAGCCTCATTTAAGCCAGCAGCAGAAATCTGACTGCTCCAGCTTGAAGCCTAGTGAATTGTCCTCACTCCTGGTTCTTCTGCTGGCAGAGTTACTTCACAGAAAAGTGATGTAATCTGGCAGCAGTGAGCTCAGCATAAGCAGTGTGGCTCCACAGTGCTATTGCTGCTCCAGGGGATCACTGCTGGGGCAGGAGGCTCAATCCAGCAGGTTTGGTCTCCAGACTGACAGCCCAAGCACTTGGATGCCCTCCCTGGCTCTTCCCTCACTGTCTATTTTCAGTCAAATCAGGCAGCAGAGTCACATACATTGTTTTAATCCTCCACTGGATGTCAGGGGCCCATCTGCTAAGCACTCCTAATGAGGCAGGAGTGAGGACATTTCCCATCCAACATGGTCTGCAATCCTTACACCAGAACAGACTCTGCACCAGGAGCCTCTCACCTTCCCCATCTGCTAGCTGCTAATCTCCAGCCCCATGAAAACGTGTGGAAGTGAAAAGCTTTGTAGCAAGTGCTGTGATCACTGCCATGGAAGAGAGCAGGAGCATTTTGAAGGAATGGGCTGGGTCAGAGGCAGGGAGGCTGAGCAGAGCCAGCCAGGGGAGCAGCAGTCCTGCCCAGCCCAGAAGTGACACAGAGCACAGGCTCTGGAGCTGGGGTTGTGCTAAGGGGGTGTTTTCTGCTCTTCACTGGGCCCAAAGGAAAGGAAAATGCTTATAAAAATACTTTGCTGGCAGCAGTGCCTAGCAAGTGGCTCACTGTGCTTTCTGAGCTCAGCACTGAGGCTGATTGCCATCTGGCTGTGCATGGCAGCCACCTCCAACCCTTCTTTCTTTAGCTCAGCTCCCTCCTAAACAAGTAATTATTCATGTTTCTGCATGTGCTGGGGATAAACCCAGCCTAGCTCCCCCTTCTCACCAGAGCTCACACCTCTGATCTCTCATTCTTCACCTCTGCAGCACTGCACATTTCATCCTGGGTACACAACTCTGGTTTCTCCTTCCAGGCTCATCCCAGCACCTCCAGCCAGTTCTGCTTCAACTTCTTATGGCTTGTCACCTTCTAATGTCTTGTATTTGGGCACCTCCCAAATCAGCTCTTCTCCCTCTTTCCCTTCAGAGCTCCTGCTCTCTGACCTGTCTTAGTTGTGCTTTACAGACTTCCAGTCCCCTCCATCACTTCTACTCTTCTCTCCAGCAATTTCCATCTACAAGGACAAGGTTATCATAAATTGGTGGACCATGTGTAAATATGAAAATAGTTGGACAGGTTCTTCTACCTTTTCTCTCTCTTCATTGGCTTCTCCAGGTCCAGGCTCAGGCTCAGGCTCTTCCACACAGGTGGAAGATCACTGCTTCTCCTTCAGGGTATGGCTGTCAAAGAACAAATTTTTTTAAATGTCAGAAGTAATTTTAAATCTGTTTAAATTCTTTAAATCTGTTTTTAAATCTGTCCTTGGCAAAGAGGATAGTAAGAGAGAGTTTGTGATGGTTGAACTATTCCAACTGTGATAAAAGGTGCAGAAAGAAAGTCCTGGTGCAACATCACCATGGATGGGAAATCAGCTAGAAAGGTCATCTTGTTTTGTTATGACTTTCAGATTTAGGACCATGAAAAGTTACTTTGATTAAGAATTCCCACATCTACTCTCTCTGAGGAACAAGGACAACATTTCAGCAAGGCCTAAGCAAAAATAAAATAAAAAAAAAAATATATAGAATTTCCTAAGGAAAATAGAAACTTAAAATAATACCAACTTCAAATTGCTTCTCATCTCCTTAGGATCAACTTCTTATTACCCCTCCAAGTATGAGGCATAGTTAATCTTCTTAAAACTAATATTCTGATTGTCTGATTAGCAAATCTTAATTCATTAGATGTATTCTGCAGACTCTTGCCTTATCCTACTGTTGGACAGAAATCTGGGATGTTGGGCATTCTCCTGGCTTCAGTTTTGAAAAAGATCTGGGTTTAGCTGTCACCTTTTCCTGTCCACCTGCAAAAGAAGAATGGAACAATCATCCAGGTCTGATGACAAGGAAAAGTTTTCCTGTAGCTATTGCTGGACTTATAGCTAGTGCAGTGGTATCTCTGGTTTCATTTGCAGAAAGGATTTTGGATGGTTTGCAGTGGCAAATAGCTCATTTACATAGCTAGAAATTCAAAGCACTGCTTAGTTTTAAATTCAAGAATAATCAAAGTCAATATACGTTGTTTTTAAAGGGTTTGGAGGGATAGAAGAAATGCAATACAAGAGCATAATTAGCAAGATCTTAGCCTATAAACTGAAACTAAGAGCTACCTGTCCAGTGCCCCAAATTCTAAACTTTTTTTTTCAATTTCTACAAATGGATTAATAGCATTTGTTGACCATTGCTTTAAAAGATTTTATCTGTTTTCTTCAAGTAGGCAAAATGTGGAAGTTCACCTGTTACAAGGAAGGCATGCCAAAATAGAGAGGGAAGCTATTTAGCCAATTATTTCTGCCTTGCAATCCAAAGGCAAGTTTTCAAGAATAGAATCATTTTGATCAACCCTCACTTTGAAGCATCCAAGCTGGTTCCAAAACTGCCAACACTTTTTCTTATCACATTGGCTATAGGATACCTAAAGCACCCAAAGCTTTAATACTGCAAAAAGTTTTGGGGTTTGTTGTTGTTTGTTTTGGGTTTTGTTTGGGGTTTTTTTTGGTGGTTTTCTTTTTTTGGGGGGTTTTTGTTTGTTTGTTTTTTTGGTTTGTCTTTTTGGTTTTTTTTCTGTTTTCTTTACTGTGTTGTCCCCATCCAAAATTGTGGAGTGTGCCACAAACAGTTCAACAGTGCAACACCAACTCCTGCTCACAGTTCAGGGCAGTGCCAGCTGTCCACACCCATGGAAAACTTTGCTGGGGAAGCTTTAAAGAGTCTGTTGAGCTGATGTTTTGCCCTTCTCACCCGAAATCTCTCTGTCCCTGCAGCTCTCGTGGTGCGTTTCCTGACCAAGAGGTTCATCTGGGAGTACGACCCCACGCTGGGTAGGTGCTGGTGTCCCGTGGCTGAAGCCATGGAAATTCCAAAATAAAAATTCCAAGCCTCAGCCAGCCTTGAAATTTGCTGCAAAATGCTTCTCTGGGGTCGTTTTGAGCTGGAACAAATTGTTAGCTGAGATGGCAGAGCAGAGAAGTAACACCCAGAAAAACTCAGGTGCATTTCTGCCCACTCAGGAATCCACAGCAGCTCTGCCCCTGAAAGAAATTGCTTCATTATTTTGCTCTTCAAATCATTTAGTGTGAGATCAATTTTCTGCTTTTGAGTAAATCAAGTGTCTTCTGCTTGAGAATAAGATGACTGGAACACAGATCTATATTCTGGGATGGGGATTGTAAAAATTCCTGACCATAAAAAGGTTTTTACACCCAGCTTACCTAGACTTAGGTAATTTTTTTATCCTCATTTTCAAACATGTGCTGTCTCTTATTTTTTGGGTGACCAGATAGGGGCACTAATTATCTAAAGGGCATCCACATGTCCCTTCCACAGCTCTGTTGGGCAATTTGAAGAAGCTGTCTCAGATATCCCAAAAAACCTGTCAAGCTGTTGCCCTGAATTAGAGGCTTCACTTAAAGTTTGTGCCAAGGTCAATTTTCTTAGCATTTCTTAAATTGGCATATATTTAAATGTTCTGCAAATCCAGGCCAAGAAGTCCAAGACAAGGCACTCAGCTTTTAGAAGGTGCCTTCAATCCCTCAGGACTAAGGAATTCACATACAAAGTAAAGGGCTGGAAAATTCTCTTTGCTCCAACAATGTGTTCCTCTCTCCTTCCTAACACTTCTTTGCAGGCTCCAACACAGACCATACAGTTAAATACCAATTTCTTTATCAATGCTCTCTCCTTAAGAGGTCTCATCAAGGAAATAAAAAATTTCACAGCAGAAATGAAGTTTAATATATTCCATTACAGAACCCAGGTAGCCTTCTGTAAATAGTAAGTATCCAAGATCACACCAATTATTTTTGTTTGGCAAAATGGAGAGATAACAGATATCGAAACTCCCATCTTGGTGAAATAAATCTCAGCACAACCTGAGCTCAAATACATTCTTTTATCTGCTACAATTAATATATTCCTCAGCAAATTGTGTGTCACCTTGTGCTGGACAGTGGAGTGCTCAATAGAATGTTCCTTTAGTATTACTAGTGTTAGAAGTTCACATTTCTATCACTAGTCCATCATTCTAAGAACTTTACAAGAGGTGTACAAAATCTTCTCTACCATGGCAGTGCAAGCTTATCAATTCCTTACAGGAAAGTGTCATTTTTGCCTTGTTTAAGCACACAAATGAAGTTATTAGCAAACTACAAGGTTTATTATTTTTTGCCCCATTATGAAGGTCCCAGGCCCTTTTTTGCTCTACAAGGCCTGACATTTGTTTCTGCTCTGCAAATGAATAGGATTGCAAATTGCTGTGCCCCTCAGGAATCTAATTGTCTTCTCTTTGCAGCACAGAAAGCTTTCATGCAGGCAGCAGTTCTTATCTCAATAAACTAAAAAATTAAATCTCTTCTGGCTTGCTGAATTCTACATCCCCATTCAGTTTAGAGAATAATAGTTTAAATTATGTATTACAGTCATTGTAATGCTCAGCACCCCAGGTTGCTCTGAGGAAAAGGTTTGAGAAATTCAAAATCTAATAAACTCTTGTCAAGGAGTTATTTCTTAATCACAGTAATCTCTGGTAGAAGCTGCTCACCAAGAGATGGTTTTGTAAAGGATTATTTTGTCAAACTATACATCACAATGGGATTCAAAAAAGGTTTTAACATCTGAAGTGTTAGAGATGAAAAATTATCTTGAAATCGTGACCACTATTTAGGCCTTCAGAAATCAATCAGAAAGAAACTGTACCTTGAAAAGCTTTGAAAAATGCATTTCTGTCTTTAAGCATCATCATCCTGCAGTGATTTGGTGTCCAGTTAAACATCTGAATTCACTGGGAAGTTTCAGCAGAATAGATTCATTTCTTCTCAGCAGTAGCAGTTCTGTGGAAAGAGAGATATCTACTTGCTCCATCAATATAAAAAATTAAAGTTGTGTCAGTGAAAATTATTTCCTCTATAGGGAGAAATGAGCAGCTTTGTCAAGTTATTCTAAAAGGACAGGAGTGAAACAGATGCAAACCATCCAGCTACTAAGCAATGGGAGGCTTTGCCAAAAATCACTGGGGCTGTGACAAAACCATCAAACTTATGGTTTATTTCTTATGTCAAGTTTTCAACCACCCATTAGCCCTCTGATGCAAGGAATCCCCAGATAATTCCTATTTTTAGGAAAGCTTTCACCAGGCTGTTCAAGGCCTGATGGAAATTCAACATTAACCTAAACTAAGCATCATATTAAAAAAAAACAAAAAAACAACTATTCCTCTTCTTATTCAAGGGTGGCACACACACCCTATAAATATTCCTTACTATTCTAACCTGCCAGAAGAAAATGAAGGGCCATATTTTTAGCAGCACCTGGATAGAATGCCAAATGACCAACCCCAAAATAACATTTTCTGGCAGGAGGAGCCTGACTGAACCCTGCAGGCTTTTGGAAAGCAGAGCTGCTGCTGAAGTCAGGGCTTTGCAGCTCTGCCACCCCTGTGCAGAGGTTGGATCTGTGAAAACACTGTAGGACAAAATGACATCTCTGCTTTTGATTTAACTGTTCTCAGCCAAAGGGCAACAGCCACAGCAAAAGTCATTTTCTGGGGAGTGTTTAACCTTGGCTTGTCCAATATATCTGTTTAACTGGCAAGTCACTGTCACCATCTTGGCTTGGGGTTTTTGTTTGGTTTTCCAAAAAATGCTGAATCCCTCAAGGTAAATTCCTACCTGGCATTATCAAGGTGGATGGGTTTCCACATCCATCTTCATTTAAAGCAAATTGCAGCCATCTCACATTTTCAACAGAATTAGATGAAAGAGCTCTATGTAGAAACAGGCTGGAATTGCACATTTTAAAAAACACATACAGCTATTTCCTAAAATACAAAATACATGAAGAATTCAGCACTAAACTCTAGTCTTCTTTAGATAGTTAAATATGCACTGAGAAAGGGGACTGGATTCCCACATGGGTTTCACCAAAATTCATTAATGTTTACATGCTCTTAAATGGAACATAATTTGGAAAACATAAAAACTCAATGTGATGTTAGAAGATCTCAAAGTGTTTGGCTGGGGTGGGGCAGCAGTGGATCCACACTCTCCTCATGGATGTCAGACTCCTGTGGACCTCAGGGCTTGGCACCATCATTTTCAGGGAATTCAGCAGGGAATTCAGCTGCTCTCCCCATTCCCAGTAAAATGCAATAACAGCAATTCTGCATCTCAGCAATCCCCCCCAGCAGCTCCTGGCAGTGCCCAGAATTTTGGGTGCCTTCACCTGAGCTCAAAGATGGAGAGATGTTGTGGCTCACTTTGATATTTAATTGATTTTAAAATTGGAGATGCTGAATAAGAGTAATCAAGGGGACTGCTAAATTTATTTTTTTTTTTTCCTGGAAGGCAGAAAGGTAGGAGGGAGCCCAAAGAGCCATCAGAGCAGCAGACAGAGCCTGCAGAGAACTTCATGGGTAGCAGCAAATTTCCTGCCTCCATGAGCCCTGACATGCAGGGAGAATCTCCTGGATCAAATGATGAAAGCAGAAAATTCACCATTGCTGTGGCTGAGCACTTTTAAAAATAATTTTGCATTGTTTCTCTGAGAACACATTTGTTGTTCCAACCAAAATTGAACAATTTGCTTTACTAGAAACAGAGCTGGGGTATCTAAGAATTAAAAACAAAACAAAACCACCACAAAAAACTCTCCAAAAACAAAAGAGGGGTATTATGAACTATGTTTTGTCATTTCTTTTGGAGTAGCATTTTTATCTATAGTTGGGAGAATCAGGGGGTTCCTGAGGCTCAAGGAATTAAACATCAATTTTTGCTATGTAGGAAAAAATCCCAAACAAATCAAACCCCAGGTAAATGCAGGAGACAGGCTCCTCAGTTCTTTCCTTGTTTCTGTAACTGATTTGTTGTCTGCAGTCTCTCTGCCTCTGTGTCTCACCTATAAAATCCTTCATCTTACAGGAGGATTTTAAATCCTTAGAGTAAATGACACTCAGATTTAAGAGGCTCATCAAAGGCTGGATTTGAAACAAAAATCCACTTATACCAGCAAACAAGGAGATGGTATTTTTGTTGACCTTTCTAAAAGTGTCTTGGCTTTCTCACACTGCCCCTGGATGTCTTTCTCCAGCTACTCACACATTTCATATGACCTTGCCAGTCCCCTGAAAAGAAAACTCTCTCTTAGCAGATAATCAGAACAGGACATACCAGACTGCCCTGTGTATGAAGGCAAAGAAAGACAGAAAGAAAAGGAGTTCATTTAATTTGAAGGGGATAGAGAGAAAACTCTCCACTACTTTAAAGGAGTAGAAGAAAATTTAAGAACTAGAAGTCTCAAGAGAAATTATAATTTTGCCAGGACTACTGGATTAATAGTGATATTTTTGAAGAGTATTTCTTCTGGCTACATCACAATTTCTTTACAGTTTTTTTTCACTCTTTTTTTCTCCTGGCAGAATAAAATACTTGACCATAAGTTTCTATTAAGTCTTATCTAGTGCAACATACAGATAGCCCATAAGAGAGCCTCAAATATGGGTAAGAGCTGTAAAAACTTGCTTGAAAGAAGGAGACAGAAACCTCTCTCATAGGCCTGAATTCTCCCACAGCAGAAAACTAAATCTCCTACAGACGAGCTCAAGACTTGCAAATTACATCACTGTGGCAAGAAAAGCAGAAAGGACTTTGTGAAGGTATTTACACTGGCAAGAAGGCTTTTCCCACTGGAAAACTTCTTGCAAGGGTGATTATTTTTACATTAGAAGGGCAGTTTTGCCTACATCTGTGGCTGGGGGGTTCTGTTAGCAAAACAGCATCATTCAGAAATCACAAGGAAAGTTTGGAGGTCCCATATGTGATATTAAAAATATGGCAAAGCTAGTAAATAATGCTGGCCTGAGTTTGTTTTCTGCACTGGATAAATGCAGGTCTGTATGAACAACATGAACAGAGCAAAGTAGGAATATATCAGGGATATAGCAGGGATATATCCAAACTGGTTTCATCAAAATGCTTGAGAACCAGAAACAGCTTAGCTGTGGCAATAAAGATCTCACTGGAGTAGAAACATTTAATATCATTTATTTTATATTGCAGTTCATCCTAGCATGAGGAGATGCAAGAACTGTTTTTTGGGATGCCTTTGTGCCACTGAGGCCATGATAAAGAGCTCAGGTCCAAATAGAGCTGTCCAGGTTTGTCTTTGCTATCTGGTTTATTCAGCTGACACATTGTCTGGACAGCTGGAATACCATGAGAACACAAACTCCTGATCCCTGGGATTGCCATCCCTGCTGCAGATCCCAAGTTAAAGAAACATTGCCTTAGTGCACTGTGGGTTTTTGGTTTTCGTGACCTGTGGCTTGCTCAGCAAGTTTGCCTTAACACTCCTCAAGGTTTAACTGCCTGTCCCCAGCATGAAAACCCTACAGCAGCCCAGACAGCAAACAGAGCTTGTAGCAGAGCAGCCCACAGTAAAATAGGTATTTAGAAATCATTAACAGATGAACCTTCACCCTTGGGTGTAAGGGTTCAGCCTGGAAGGAAGGCAGCCCCTCCTGCTACTGCAGGATAGTGCAGTCTGCAAGGAGCTCAGGGTGGAAAAGATTCATTTTCTACAGAGAGCAGAAAAGCAGGGAGTTCTGCCATCACCTTGCAGAACTGTGCCTTCTGCACATTTCCTCTGCACACCCCTGTTGACAGCTCCAGCCTGTCCAAGACGTAATGGCAACCAAAAATTTGGGGCTGGGAGGGCTGGCTGCCAGCCTGTGCCTCAGGGACTGCCATAAATCACTGGGAACAGCCAGACTCCAGCTATTCCTATCCTTGGTTTTTATTGACAGAATTACTCATTCCTTCTGCCTCCCTGCTTAAGGGATTCAGTTCTCAGCAGTCTAGGTTGTGCCTTCCTAGGCATCTTCCTGTGATCCTATTTTTCCTACACCAAAACTGCAGAAATATGATTTAACTTGATATACATTTAATATGTTTCACCATTTTTACTGTGCTCTTCATAGGAGGAATTTATACTGAATGTGTTACAGCAATGAGCCATGAAAGCATTCCCAGTTTCTCTGAGGTGTTCCAGAGGAAATGGACTCATATAGCCCAAAGCACCTTAAAACACCAACCCTGGCTTCTAAAATCCTCAACAAAGGCTTGAAATGATGAAATTGTAATTGAGAGCAGCAACAGAAGATGCTTACAATAACATGGGAAGCACTTATTTGAAAATGTGGTTTGTTTTCTTTCATATGAGTTTTAAGATGAAGATATTCCTGATGCCAGCAATAAAAACACTGCTTTTCTTTTTTACAGTAGCTCAACAGACAGCAAAACTCAGGAATGGCAGGGGCTGCTCTTGCTATAGCTACAGCTGCAAAATATTTTGCCCCTACTTTTGTTGCTCATTGTGTTCTGAAATGTTTCCCAGATGAGCAGAACTTTCCATTTCTTGCCTCTGCACCTTCAGGAGACAAGGCTTTTGTTTTACTTGTTTTGGATGTGAGAAAAGTCTCACTGGTTAGTTTTCAGTGAGGTGAAACTCAGCTTCACCAACACAGGCTTACTGCAATCAGACAAAAAGGCATAGCAAAATATGATTTATTTAGGCTTAACTTTATCAGTGATGTAATTCCCATCAAGAACCAGCACCCCTACCGAGGGGTTGGCAAGAAAATTAAATTAAAATCAAAAACCAGCAAACCAAAACAACCAAAAAATGTTTAAACCATTGAGCTTACTCCCTACCTGTCAGCAGTGCTCTGCCTTCATTGGTTTGGTTTTAGCATGCCTTCATGAATTCAGTTCCCAGGTACCTGCCCACATTTTCTTTGTTTATCCCAGTAAAAGCTGAATGAGAGCAAAACCTGGAGGAAAGGAAAAACAACACCACTTCTCAAAAGAAACCCATTCCTCACATACAACAGAAGAATCATATTTGCAGGAAGTAACAAAGACATTTTTCATTGTTTTTAAAGTCCTCTTTGAGAACATTATCGTACAATTTTTGTTAGCAGCCTTATTTATTGAAAATACCAACACATCAAGAAAAAAATGTTTTTCCCTAGACCAGGTTTATATTACCCATGTGTTCTACCTAAAAAGAGGAAATTTTAGGGATGCAGCAGATTTTCTCATTCTAAGATGAGAACTTTATAGTCTATTGGGGCTGTGCAAACACTCACCACCTACTACCTTCCCACTTAATTAAAAATAGGAAGTTGTGATAAAAAACAAACTGCTCAATAAGCAGCAACCTAACCAAGCCTAATTTCTCCTGGATTTGTCTCCATTTTTCACACTACAGTAGCTGTTTTTTGGTTTTTTTTGCATGTATCCTTGTGCTCCACGGGGCATTTTTTTTCCTCCTTGAGTCACCACAGCACCTGAATCTTCTGCCAAGGTCACCCACAAACAATCTCTGCCCATCTGCATGGACAGGGACAGCCCCAAATATTTCCTGTGCCTCCTTAGGGATATGAATGGGGTTGTTGTGCCTCACCCAGCCTCAATTTACAAGGAGCAGAAACCTCTGAGAGCTTCACCCTGCAGAGAAAAGGCAGCTAAAAGCAGCTCAGCAAGCATCAGTGCCTCCTTTTGTGCTCAGCTTTGACCTGACAGGTTTGGGAACACCTGCAGCACTGCAGCCACAACTCTGATTACAACAAATGTGGCCTGGGAGAGGGCAGCCAAAAGGGAAGTTCAAAAAGAAAGCTGTTTGCAGGTTTTCACATCACCCTGTGAATTCCAGGAGCAGGCTGGAGACTCCAGACTTGGGTTAAAGATCTCTGCAAACAAGCATCTTCTTTCAGGCATATTCTGGATGAAATGTTTGTGCAGCATGTCATCTGCACATTGAGAGCACACAACACCTGTGGTGAGGGGACAACCTCCTGGAATTCTCCTTCCCTTTTTCCTGACTCTTGGGGCTACACGTGCACAGCATTGAAGGGTCTGAGTCCAGTCATCAGTCACAAAATTTCCTTTAGAAACATTATTTTTACTGGTTTTTCTCCTTTTACACGTGATAAAAATGATGCAATGGTCATTCATGGCATCTTGTTTGATGGCATTATTAATAAATAACTCAACTTTGCTCATTTGGGGCTGTTAATGAATAGGTTATGCTGCATTAGCACTAGAAATGTGTTCTAAATACACAATTACTGTGCCATATTGTGCTTACTGTAAAACCACTGGAGGTGGCAAAATAAAAACCCTCCTGTAAGGTAAATAACAGAGGGAGCAGCCAGAGGCAAGCAGGAAAAATAAATTCTGCTGTGGTTTGAGAAAAGCTGAGCTTGAGGAAGGAGGAAGGCAGAAGAGACTTTCTGAGTCAGGAGAATATTCAAAGGGGTTTTCTAAAATGTGAAAAGTTCCTGAGGCAGCAAAGAAATGCAGAAGGGTACAGACCTCACCAGGGCTGGGAGAACAACACCAGGGTTAGTAATAATTTTAATTTTTTCTCCCCAGTGGGCTGCCAAAGTCACTGTTCTCAGATGTGGCAGACAGGTGCACATGGTGGGTGCCAGAGATTGCAGGAGTCTAAATGAGTAAGGGACCAAAAAACCACCCCAAGCAATAAACAACTTATGTTAACAGAACTAATTATGGGAAGTTTTAGTCTTTTAGATATTGTCACCAACAGGACTTTAACCATGGCTTGAAAGTTCATGTCTATTAATTGAGATTTTTGGTCTGAAAAAAAACCAAACAAAAAAATAAATAAAAAAAAGAATCTTTCTCCAAATCTTTTCCATTTCTCAGATCTATCTGGCTGAAAACGACCATTAGACCCAAGATTCTTAAAGCATTTTTATATGTCCTTGTTTTAGTAACCCTTCTTGACAAAAAAAAAAAAAAATCAACTAATTATGGAAAGAGAGGTTGGCTCCCTTTGTATTTAAAAGCAACCAAGAGACCAAGCTGGCTTAAGTTTGTCTTATTACTCCATCTCAGCTGATTTGCCTTCTCCTAAAACCAAGAAACACCTCCATGCAAATATTTTATTTTAGGGCTGTGACATATCCCAATATATATTGCTGGTAAAAAGTAAACAAGTATTGAAAACAGCTTTTTACATCACTAAAACTTTTTACATCACTCTAAATATAACCTGAAAACTAGAAATTAATTTCCAAATAATAGTTTTTTCTCTACAAAATACAATATTCTGGAACAAATATACTCAGAAAAATGGGATAGTCCTGGAGAAAAGAAAGGTTGGAAAGATGATCAGCCAAGACTTATAGGCCAAAACTTTTAAAAATATCACACTAAGCACAGTGCAAGGATGAGATGTGATGTGATGAAGCTGTGATGAATATTTCATCCATAGACAGTCTGTGGATAATGGGCTTCAAAGTTTTCCCTACCTAAGCAGTTTTTTTCCTGTATTTTTTTAATCATACTGCTCAGAAGAATAGAGATATTTGTAATATGCTTATCAACACCAAGCACCCTAAGAGAAATTGTTTGGGTTTTTTTTTCCTCCTGCAAAATATTTTTGCCATAATTATTCGGCATACATGGAGATTTGATTATTCATTAATAATGAATTATTGTGAAATTGATGAATGAATTATTAATGAATTTATTAATTAATTATTGTGGCTCAAAACCAAACCAACTGCTGCCACTTTCCAACATGTTTCTCAGGCCTTTTGACAGCTCTACATATATTTGAAATAAACCTTAATTTTTCAAACAATGGAACCATGAGGACAGTTCTCTGCAGAGCAGGAGTGCAGGGGGATTTCAGTTTCATTGTGACCAGGAGCACCAGCCTTCCCAGCCACACTCAGCAGCTCCTTGAGCCCCTTGCTGGGAATGTGGAAGCTCAGCACACCCCCAGACCTGCAAGAACAGGTCAGATTCACTTATTTAGATTGAAGCAGAGCAAATCAATCTATTCCCACAGATTCAGAGCATGGCTCAGTGTGCTCAGCAGCCTGGATTCATCTGGCCAATTTTGGACTTTGAAGTACTTTTGAGGTGCAATTTAAAGAGCTCAGACAAGCTGTATCCACCAGCACCCATTTTATTTCATCAACTGTAATAGGAGTCAAGGATGCTTAGCTGAAACACAGCTGTGTTGTCAGTGGTTTGTTTCAGTCGGGGGTCCAGAAGTTATCTCAAGCCCTGTAATTACTCTTAAAAAAAAAAAAAAAAAAAAAAAAAAAAAAAGAAAAGGAGTGCCACAAGGAAAATGATACTAATAAATCCCAAAGCAAGGCAGTGTTTTAGTGAGGTACCATGTGAGCAGACTGGAACTCACCTCTTCAGGGCTCATGATTTACAAGACAACCAGATTCTTCAGATTTTTCTGTTCCCTAGAAGGAGAGGAGCCATGTCTGTGATTACACCAAAAATGCTTTCAACATCCAGCTGTTTTACACTCCTCATTAAAATTCACACAGCTACCACACATTCCAGAGCACAGGAACAGACACACATTTCACAGGATTTATTTACACCAGTCTGACCTAAATTGGTGCTACTCATCCAAGACCAAATTCCTTTCCAACCTGAGCAGCCAAAGCAAGTTAAACTTGCAACATAAAAATCCTATTTTGAGAGGTCAAGAATTTAAGATTCTTGCAGCATGGTGAGCACAAGTCTGTTCCTTGAGATTTATTCTATTTCATAGGGAAGCTGGGTATGGTCTACCCCACCCTGAGGACATTTCACAGATGTCCTGCAGCCATAAAGCTGCTGGGTGAGCACTTTCTCAGGTTCTGTGGACAAATTCTCAGCAGCCACTTGCCAAGCAGGGCCAGATGGTTGCAGGGATATGAGCAAAGCCTTAGCAAGTGAGGAGCTGAAGTCACACTCCTTGCTGAGAGAGCCATCCCTCCCCCAAGGAAACAGAGCAGGAGTTCCTAAATAACCTGGAGCTTGGAGACCTGCACAGGGAATCCCAGCCTAGCACTGAAATAACTCATTGAAGGTGCAGCTCTGACACCAAACTAGAGTTTCCTGCTTTTTCTGCATTCCCTGAGGGATTTGCTGCAGCTAGGAGGGATTTGTGGAAGGCACAGGTAAGACATAACACCAAGGGACTTTACATACCTCACTCTGCTGTGTAGGTACAGCCTCAGGATCTCAAAGGGAGCCTCCAGCTCCTTCAACAGCCTGGAAATGCTATCCAGCCTTTAAAAAAACCCAGTCTTCATGGCCTGAAACCCTACAGCAAGCTTGCCATCTGCCCAAGTAAAGTGACCATTTGTCCTATTGGAGACAGCTGGGCTGTTACAGCAGCTGAGGTGGCACAGGGAGGGAGTGACATTTTTGGTTTGGGAAGAGACTCTTTGCAGCACTGGCAGCATTGAAACATTCCTGATTGTGAAGAGGTGACATCCTTAAGTGAAAAATGAAAACACGAAACACGAGCCCTTCCAGAAGTTAAAGTTCAAGAAATGGGTTTCCTAAAGAGATACCCTTGGTTCCTATTGAAGAGATTTGCACCAAATGAAAGAATTGTGTCTCTGACAATGCAAAACATTCCCAGTCACTGGCCAGACTTTTACAGCCTACATATTTGCCTTTTGATATAGGACATCTGTGAGCTAGCAACAGTAATAAATCTGAATGTTAGCACAGATAGTTTTCCACATTTTAGGTCAAATGCTATCAAATTCAGCTTATCAGCTTATTAAGATAAAACAAGCTCCTTTGTCATTAGTTTCCTGATTAGTTGCTTGCTTCCAGGACCTGGGACAGTATATAGGGTTGTTGTTGGTTTTTTTTTTCCATAGTGTAAATGCTTAATGCCCACTGGTTATCCTTATAAATCATAAACAGGGAATCTCTGCTTGATCCCTTGCTGGAAGAGGGGAATGTGATGATTTCAGCATGTTTAAAGCACACATTCCTAAAATACCTAACTGCTCTGTAATTTTTTCACAGTATAAGGCCTGAGCTTAGTGGTTAGGTTCCTTGATCTGCAACCATACTGGTTTTGATCAACAAGCCATGCAGTGAGAGTCTGTTGAGATGGATACTTTGAGAGTTGTGGTATTGTTTTCCAAAGGTAGCAGTCTTTCCTGGGAGCAAACACAAAAAAAGAGATACAGCTTTGCAGAGCTCTGCCCCAGCAAACTGTCCTTTGATGGGTGCAGAGTGCAGCATCCACCAGGCTTTTGCTGGTCTGACACAGGGGAAAGAAAATGCTGTGCCCTGTGGAGAGAGGTAAAAGTGTTGCTGTTTTAGAAAAGAGGACTTGAGAGTGCTCAGGATGGCTGGAAGAGCTCCAGCAAAGAAAATTGAGTCAAACTGTGCATCACATCTCTGCTTTTGTGCTGGGAGATCTGTGGGGAAGATTTAAAAATATATTAAAAAAAAAAAAAAAAAAAAGGAAAAAAATGAAAAGAAAATGACGTTCTTTTAATACCTCTCACAACATGTGTTCTTATTTTAGAGTCGACATACCGTCACCAAGCTACCATTGATGATGAGGTGGTTTCCATGGAGATACTAGACACAGCTGGCCAGGTGCGTGGGTGTGTGTGCTGCTCCCCAGCTCCTCGGCTCGGGCGTGCAGCAGGGAGGAAACGGTGGTGGTGGCAGTGTCCCTGCTCTGGGGACACAGATTTGTTCTGGGCAGAGCCCCTTCTCTCCTCCCCCATGCTGGAACCACACCCTTCTGCAAAGTTTCCTACTTGGGAGACCAAACAAGTCAAGTGGCTTACCTTGGGGGTAAATTATTTTGTTGCCATCCCTTTTTATTCAGGGCCAGCCCCATGGGTAGGCACAAAGTCTCAGTCTATTTCTACAGTCGAGTGGTGAGGCCTGACAACTGCAGCCAAAGATTCCCACTAGAGTGAAGAGCAGATTTGTCACAGTCAGGCCTCCCTTTTAAACTATGCCAGGTGTACATGCTGCACAGGACGTGGCACTGGGTGGAATAAATCTCCTTGACCATGGGATAGACAAGGCAATGTGTGCAAAGTATAAAGCACAGCAGATGCAGCCAGCTTTGTAGGCTTTGGAGGGCCAGAACCTCTCTGAAGATCTGCTGTCCTCTTCACAAACCAAACCCCTGAGGCATTCTGCTGTCTTGTCCCACAGGAGGATGCCATTCAGAAGGAAGGACACGTGCGGTGGGGCGAGGGCTTCGTGCTGGTGTACGACATCACGGACAGGGGCAGCTTCGAGGAGATGCTGCCGCTCAAGAACCTGCTGGACGAAGTCAAGAAGCCCAAAAACGTCACCCTGATCCTGGTGGGGAACAAAGCAGACCTGGATCACTCCAGGCAAGTCAGCACGGAGGAAGGTGAAAAGCTGGCCACGGAACTTGCCTGCGCCTTCTACGAGTGCTCGGCTTGCACGGGAGAGGGGAACATCGTGGAGGCGTTCTACGAGCTGTGCCGCGAGGTGCGGCGCCGCAAGATGGTGCAGGGCAAGACCAGGAGGAGAAGCTCCACCACCCACGTCAAGCAGGCCATCAATAAGATGCTCACCAAAATCAGCAGCTAAAAAAAAAAAGGGCTGTCCCGAGGCAGGGAAGCGTTTTGGAGCGTGTTAGCTTGGAGTGGGGATGGGGCAACGGTCAAATCTTCGCAACGAGGCAAGAAACCAAAAAGACAAACTTTTTTGAGTGCTGTTTTCCTGTTTTGAAATGTATTTAGCCACAGTGCTTCTGACTAATGTGGGATAAAAAAAAAAGCCACCAAGAAAAGAAAATAAACACCAAATGAACTCCAAAGGACTAGACAATTGTGGGGATTGGCAACCAAGAGAGAATCTTCTGCTTCTACGTGGCTAGCTCCAATCCCCTGCAAGTCAGTAGTGCCTAAACACCATTTCCAGCCAGACAGCTGCTCAGTAGCCATTGGAGAGTAAGATTCAGCCCTCAGTCCATCAACAACCAGCACACCTGGTGTTCTCCAGGACTGAATATGTGTAGAGGCTGCTGTGTTGAATCAGAAAGTTCACCTGACACCTTCACCAGCTCTAAGTTGGCTCATTGTATGCCTGCACTCCTTCCTTGTTATTTTTGTCAAATCCATAACTGTTGATGTTCTTAGCAAGGTATGCAAAAAATACAGGAAAGGTCTATTACCTGGGGTGTTTAGCCAGACACACATTTCAAGAGAGATGAAGTTCAGCTGCTCTTCCAGCTCCTCTGAAACTGCAGAATTCTCCAGAAATAATCATCTAGTCCAGCAGCATTTCAGCATTTCCTCCTGAAAATGTAGTACTGTGCTTGGGGAAATGGGAGTATGGAAATTCAAACTGAAAAAAAGAGAACCATATTACTAATGGTTGAGCTATGGGTAGTTTTTAGCTTTTTTGTTTTTTTTCTTTTTCTTTCTTTTTTTTTTTTTTTTTAATTCAAGTAGTTCCTCTTAGTCTATTTTATACCTAAAAAGAACTGAATCCTTGGGAAGGCAAGTACTTAAAGTCTAAGCCCAAATGTAAATCACTCTGAATGGCCTCTACCATATCAAAAGACCATAATTTTCAGCTGTTTAAGCTTCCAGACGCTGCTTGGAGCACTCTGGGGCTTAAAGCAGTGCAGGTTTTTTGTGACTTTTATTTGGCACATTGAAGCAGAAACGCATTTTGTCAGATTTTGGTGCCTGGGATAAAACACCTTTTTTCCTTCTCCCTCATCATTTCATTTAAGCCAGCTATCAAGTTGGCAGCTCATGGGCTGGGATGATAAATTAGCAGTATTCTCCTTTGAGCAACAGCCCCCTTGTATTCTCCTCTGCCTTGTACTTCATTGGTTGTTTGTGAGGAAGTAACTCCAAAGGCTATCAAATGCAAATTGCCACAGATGTAGGAAAGTGAGTAAATCCAACTGGCTGGCACTTTGTGGAGTTATACATGGCCATGCAGGTGGAACAGGCAGATCTGTATATCCCAGTGAACACAGAAAAGTTCCAAATTAACACTTCTATTAAAAGTATCCACTTAAAGATATTTTACCAAATTAAATTTTTTTTTGAACTTTCACTTTTACCCAACCAGCAAAGAACATCACATTCAGATGTGTATTTTATTTGGGCTGTTGTTTGTTTTCTCTGTTTTCTAGGTGGTAAAAACTCATTTCACTGTCCTGGAGTCAATGTCTGTGTTTTTGTCCTCACATGTGTTCACATGTGTTGCTGCACATCAGCTGGACACACTGCAGTGGAAACTTCACTGTGTGCTTCTGGGCAGGGGGTTCCTGCAACAGGCCTCTGTGACACACTTGTTCCCAAACTTCTCATTATATCATTAACTTAAAAAAATACATTAAAAAAAAAAAAATAGAGATTTTGCCATTTTTAGTAGAATCAATCCAAGTGTAAAAGAGGGAGCTACTGCCTGCTCACAAACCAGAATTTTTTAGCTGAGGGGCTGAACTTGTAAACAATTTAGTTACATCAGGAGGCAGAGGGAGCATTTGCAAGTTGAAGCTCTAAGGTTGTGTTATCTTTCACATCAGTGCTGCTGCACGTATCTGAGGTAAACAAAATCCTTACCTGCAGTCCCATGGCAACACAGCTTTGGTGTGCTGAGCAATTGATTCATCCCTCTCAGGAAACTTCAACAGCTCTTTTATCTGAAAAACCTTTCTTGGGGTTCAGACTGGAGCTGCATTCAAAATGCAAAAAGATTATACATTAATGACAAGAGAAAATAATTAATCATACTCATACTAGAGGAGTTGAAAGGAAGGAGAGGCTGAGTTACAGCCCTCATATTTTCCAAAAGATTTCCAGCAAATTGTATCTTCTTTTATAACGTCTGTGTGGACAAATAATAAAATCCTGGTGAAAGTAAAATGTTCCACTGTGCAAACATCCCTTGTTACACAAAGAACCTGCAATAAAAATAGTAACATTCCTTTGCAAAGACTGAATCTGAAAAATGCCAAACAAGATAAACACTTGGTCAAAAAGAAGGCTGAATTTTGTGACCTGTCATACAAAACAAACACAAACTTCTTTACTTAACTGTTCATTAATTTTTTCCCTCAAAGCCTGTTCTACTATGGTGTATTATAATCTGTTGATGTGCATTGCATAGTGTCAAATACATTTGATTTCCTGTTGCTCACAATGTTGCAACATATTACTGGATATAAGTCTGTCATATTTCCACAATGTGCAAACTGAGCCCAAAATTGCCCAAAGCATTGAAAGGGCTGAGTGCAGCATGAACCCACATTCTGCAGCAGACATCAACAGATTAAATTCTGTTTCTCCTGCTGCTGTTTGAGTGTATGTATGTGACACAAACATTAAATTTCTCTCCTCTGCTCGCTGCCATTTCTGCAGAGAGAGGATGGGAAGGACAGTGAACAAAAAAGGGGAGGAAAGGTGAAAGGGATACTTGTTACCTGCAACAAGTTGATTGTCACTTATGAAGTTTTTTTAATATTTATCTTCAATTGATGAAGAGTTAGTCATGCCCGTGCTGCAAGACCTGGATCAGGACCCAAAACTTCCCTAGAACTTTGAGAATCTTCACATCTGGGGGTTTGGTGCAACTACAGGTGGAAGTGAGGATCAGCCACTGGGTTTGCACCTGGATCCAGACAGGTTGTCCCCAACCTGGGGATGGTTGGATCTGGCAGTTTGCTACAAGGCTAGTTGATTTTTATATATATAATGATCTGTATGCATTTTTACATTAAAAATATGAAAGCTTGTGCTTGTAGATAATATATAAGAAAGAAAAATAAAAAAGGAAAAGAAAACATAGTGTTTTCTGGAGTGTACTCTTCACATATTGATCTTCCATTAGATGTCTCCAGTGTTCCTTCCAGCTGTTAAATGGCCAGTTCCAACGGCCCTGATTTGGTTTTCATTTAATCTTTATCTGAGGAAGACAAACGGTGAATGTTACCAGAATAAGCACTGTAAAATTTGGATCATTTTATTTGAACTTATTTGGCTGCTACTCCTGGAACAGAGAAGTCAAACAGCACCTGCAGTGAGACACTGCTCCAAATGTCCTTGCAAACTATCTCAAGGCTGATGAAAAAGTTACAGGGTTATTGGCTAACCTCAGTGAAACCCACCAAGAGCTGTCCTGCCAACTAAACACAGACCTTGATCCTGATGCTGGGCTAAGAAATTTAGGATTGGGATAGAAGCAGCTTTTCACCTGCTGCCCACTCTGCCCATGCTGCAAAGATAATGCACTGTTAGTCTGAAGGGGAGGTACATAATGTATTCCTTATGAAAGGTACATTACATGAATGGTAAATAATCAAACAGCATGGGCATTAAGCTGTAGCAGGGGATGCTTCAGCACTGAAGAGGGGAACTGTAATCCATTCTTTTCCCTCAAAGCATGGTGAACAGTGGTGGGGGCAGAAGAATGTCACACCTGGCAGAGCACTGCATAAAATCTGAGTGCAGGGTCTGTGCTGGGGGGTGAAACCTCCCAACACCAGTCACTGTCTGCCTCTGGAGCACTGCAAAGCAGCCTTGAGCTCTGTCAAGCCACACTATAACTTGCTCCAGTCAAAATAATGTCTCCTGCAAAGTCAGGAGCTGCAGTCATACAGGCTGTGTACCAACAGTGATCGGGGTTCCTTTTATCTTTCCCTCTAATGGCTCAATACATATGCAAATCTTAAGAGGAAAGAGAAAAAGAGGCTTTAATTAAAAGAGGCTTCTTGGCATTTTGATGTACCTGCCTCTATGCTCTTTGCAAAATTGAGCCTGCAATGAAAACAGTGTCATCCTAGAAACTCCAGTGTTATGCATTTGATTTCTGCTGCAGATGCCAGGCACTAATTGCCTTATTTTTGTATGAAAATAGAAAGGGGCTTGTCCAGTGCTCTGCAGGGTTTCCAGGAGGTGATAATGGCTTGTGTGGGGCCAGCTCACCTGTTTCTGCAGGGCTGTAAATGCAGCTGGCAGCAGGAGGGGATGGCAAACAGCTGGGCCAGGACCCTGCTGAACCTGGTGGGGTTTGGGTTTGGGTTTGGGTTTGGGATGTCCCAAGCCCCTGGCCCACAGCCCTGGCAGCCCAGCTGGCAGAAAACTCTCCAGTGGCCAATTCCCCCCACCCACCTGAAGGATTTCTGTTTTCAGTGTGCAGTAGGCTGGCAGGAAATCACGAGCTAGGTCCACACTTACCTGCTGCCTGTCCAATAAATCTGAGAGTTTGAGGGGAGTTTGGCCTTCTGCCTTTTTGGACTGGTCTCTTTCATCTCCAGCTTGATTCCTCTTTTGCTGCTTCTATCACATCAAATAAAGCTGTTTTGAGTTTGGGTTGGTTGGGTTTTTTTTTTAAATGGTAGTTGTCAATAGACTCTGCTACCCAAGAGCAAAGAGGCTGTGTCACTTCTACAAGTACTCTGGATATAAATTATTAACATTGAACACAGCAGCTCTGAAGAGTTGGAAATATATTTTTTTTTTAAGGGAACCTCTCATCATTGTAGCACAGATGCTGTGTCAAGTACCAGTCCTAAACCAGACTGAAATATTCAGCATCACTAGGAGCAGCCATGGCCTGTCATGAAATATTAATATGCAGAATAGCAAAAAAAATTGAAAACTATTTACAGGCAGACTTCAAATTATACCTCACAGGAAAAAAACCTACATATTCTTTCTTTTTAAATTTTATGTGATATCAGGAATTTACAGAACCTTGTTTCAAAGTTCAGCAAGTTCTGGTGACTAAGAATGTATCAATAATGTAAATAATGAGGGTTTTATCAAACTCCTTTGTCAGTCCATGTGATTCAACTCTCCATTCTGTTTCCTCTAGCTTGGTCAAAGCTGTCATTACTAAAAGGAATATCAAGGAGATCCAGATGGAAATTTTGGCATGAAGCAAATTCAAATTAAAAAAAAACCAACCAACCAACCAACCAACCAACCAACCAACCAACTAACCAACCAAAACAAAATAAAATAAAAAAAAAACCAAAACAAAACAACAACAACAAAAACCCCACAAAAGCCAAAAAAACCCAACAACAAAACATAACAAACCAAAAAACCCAAGACAAAAAAAAAAAACAAAAAAAAAAACAAAACCCAAAAAAACCCAAAAAAAAACAAAAACAAAGGGACACAACCCAAATAAAAGTTGAATTCCCATTTTCCTGAAAAACAATTGTAAGATTTCATACACCAGGGCTGGTGCACAGGTGATCTGACCAAACTAAGTAATCAGAAACAGTGGAATATTGTGAGGTTTTAACTTGGATTTGTTTTTTCAAATCTAATTGTAAAGAAATAAAATTATTATTGTGCAATAGACATTAGGTCTGGAATTTGTAATTGATTCCAGGTTTTTGATATCCAGCTTTCAAAAAATCCAGAGGAGAGAGGGGAAAAAAAAAAAAGAAAAAAAAAGGCAAAAAAGAGAAAAAAAAAGAGAGAGAAAGAAAAGGAGAAAAACTGAGTTTTAAAAAGTCCAAATAATTTTCTCTTTGTTCTCAGGGTTTCTCTGTGCAGAGCTTTCTGCAGTTCTGCAGTTTCTCACCAAAGCCAATGCTAAAACATGAACTTGGAACAGGAACTGACACTTGGTATCCAAAATTCTTGTCTCTCTTAAGGACAGATACAATCTAAACCACACTCAGCTCAATTCAAATGTGGGGAAGAAGTTTACATCTACTCCAATCCAAATTATTTCACTTTTGATTCAGGATATATTTCCCCTCCTTAGAATAGAATTCAATTCTAAAGCTGAGAGTGTTATTAACAATATAAAATGCACATAGTTTTAAAGAAATCCATAAACAAAAGAATTCTTTGTCTGTGTGAACTGAATAAACCAAAAGGAGTTTAGATAGTTCTGTAAATATTAAACCTCTTGTAATAGACCAGTAAGTTGCCTGTAGCTTATTTTCTTTGTTTTTTTCAATATTTGAAATAACCATAATAAATGCAAAAAGCTTGCAACTTCCTCTAGGGGATTTCTGTGAAGGATGGTATTCCCTTATATCAGAGATAAAATATTAAAGTGTATAACTCAATAAAAAATATAGCAGGAATGACAAAGTTATTTTAGAAGAGTGATACCCTCAGACTTCCTAGACAAGAGTTTAATTAAAGCTCTGTGAAGGACTCTGACATTTTCATATAGTGATGAGCTGTTACCTGAAGTTTGAACTCAGATTTTTAAAAAATAATTATAATTATTACTGCAGGGAACAAAGTGATTCGATTTTCTCCAGCAGAACCTACCACCACTCCAATTTTCACAGACAGACGTCAGCAGGAAAAAAAAAAAAAAAAAAAAAAAAAAAGAAGGAAAAAGAAAAAAGACTGGAAGAGACTGAAAGATTAGTGTTTAATTTACCTGTGTAGCCTGTGAACATTTCCTGGGGTTTTAGAAATGGCTTCAGACAGAAATTCATAAGTTACTGAGAACATCCATAAAATGAGACACAAATTCTCCCAGGGCTGGCCCTAAGTTTTCTCCACCAAATTCTGGTCTGTTTTAATGCCTTTGTCGTCTTCAAGGAAACACCTAAAAATTGCTGGTGCAAAATTTAGGGATATGAAGTCAGTTTGGTTTTAGTTTTATACTGAAACATTTAGAAAATATTCCCAAAAAAACCAGCCATGGTCTCACAGCTCATGTCAGCAGGTGAGATGTTTCCAACCATGGGTGAAATAATTTCCTGTATTCAGTGATGAGCAAAGGGAACAATAATTATCACATTGATGTCCTTGGCTCCAGCTCCAGATGATGCCCCTTAACCTGTCCCTGAGGTGGATTTACAGCCTCAGCATGCATTTCCTGCACCCTTCCCACAGGGTTTGCATTCCTCTCTCCATGGTTTTGCATTCTTCTTCGTGGGTTTGATCCAGTGGCTTCTGTGACCCAGCCTGAACTGTGAGCACAGAGAAGCACAAAAGGCATGGTGATTATTGTGCACACTGAGCTTCAGGAGGGGAATTAGCTGCTTGTAATTACATGAAGTAAAAGTGCACCAAGGGCAAACTCCAGCAGAAGGCAGGGAAAGTTTTCAGAAACTCCCAAAGACTGGAGACTGTTTCAGTGAGGCTGCTGAGAGGCACTTTGCTGAACTGATTATTTTTTTTCCAATGCAAAAACATATAGCAGGACAGGACTAGAATGCAAAATAATTCACTACTTAAACACCTGCATCAAGACTAAATTCAGTTTTCAGGCTGCCTCAGACTTACCTGCTTTGACCCTGAATTAGAGCTGTTTCACAGTTTACAGATGTTAATAAAAATAATTCCCAGTATGTTTCCAGGAACTTTGGGACCTGAATTTTTACCCTCACATTTCTAAATTCTGCTCCCTTAACCACACACAAGGCACAATATTTTATTAACCCTCAGCCCCTCTAAAATGCCTCAGTGAAACCACCCCAAGCCTAATTGTCCAACTGTCTTAAAAGGATTACTGGCTTTATTCTGCTGGGGAGTAATTTGTAAAACTCTGGCTGCAGTTATTGTGAGACCATCCTCCTCTCAGTTCCATGGCAGAAATTTAAACTGATTCCTCTCTCTTTTACATGAGTATTGCATTCTTTAAAGAAGCATGGCTTGTTGCAGCACAAGAGAGAATCTAATATTAGCTCACCCTCCTCTGGGAGCCTCACTGAGTGATTCTCCCATGGGAAAGAGGGGTGACCCTCTGGTAGCACCTGTAATATAAAAAGTAATTAAAAATCAAGAAAAATCTCCTATCAAAATGTTCCCTTCCTCTGGAATAAATTGAGAGAAATTGAGTGTTCCTACCAGAATGATTAAACTGCATCAAGATGTTTCTTCAAACCAACTACTATTTTTTTTCTCTGCTTTTGATGATTAAAAAATGTCAGGAACATTATAAGTACTAGAGTTAGATATTGGGGAGAGTTTTTTTTATCATAAAAAGTTCTTTGCTGTAAATCTTCCAGTTGTTCCTCCTTGTCCAAATATCTAAAAGCAGAGCTACCCTTCAGTCATCTCCATTTTCCACTCTGTAAATCCTGCAGTGCTGTTTTCTTCCTGCCTACTTCCACATCCAGCTAAACATGAACTCAAAAATTCCACACTCAGTCATTCCTTCAGATCAATGGCATCCCTGGCAAAAATTAGAGGTTTATAATTTTCCCAATAGAAATAACAACAAAATGTTGTCAATGTTGGCTTCAAAGGCTTTGGGAATTCCTACTGAGCTACTTTTCCCCATGTCTCACCCACCTTGTAAACCAATAACACCTTCTTAAAAGCCTGTGTATTTTCTTTTTCTACCCTTATTTGCAGGTATATTCTCCCTCCAATTCAGTCAAAAAAATGCTTGACAGGTAAAAAACCATACTTTTCAAAAACTTAACAGGAGAGCTCCTAAATCAAGTTCTTTGCAATTGAGAGATTTATTTTTTTTCCCCCATATATTCCACCCAGTGTTTAGCAAATAACTTTCACCACAGCAGCAGCACACCTCAAATGTTGACCTCTAAGCAGAAAAAAATCTGAAAGAAAATCTCACTGTTGCCTGCTACTTCTCTTTTTATCTAAAGAGTTTTCTGGGATGGCATTAGAAAGGGTGATTCCTTTTTCCTGCTCACAATAATAATAATAATATAACAATAAGTTATATTAGAAAGGGCTGCAGAAAAGGGTAACTGCATAATTAGCATTTCTTAGCACTTTGTGTTGAAAGGTAAGGCAATGAAAACAGAGAAAACAAATTATGTTCTTAGTTTTAATGCTTCTGGTTATTTCTGGTAGAAATGAGAGCAAAAAGCACATTAACCCTTTCATTTCCAACCCCTAGCTTTGTTTCTTCTCCTCTAACTTGGAGAAGAGAAAGCCACTTCACCACCCTGGAAAGATCACCTTGTCCAAGGCCTGGCACAATTTCATATTTCAGGAGCTCAAGGCACATGAAATTTTGAATACAGGATATTGAATCTAAGCTTTGTAGCTGTTTCACTGAGATCACAGTTCCTCCAATGTTCTTTTCCTTACCTCAGTGGATGTTTGCCCCAAGAAAAATCTTCCCCCAGATACAATGCTACAAATGGAAAATAGGAAATCCAACCAAGAACTGCTGTCATTTCCCTGTCCTAGTTGGCAGTGCTGGAAATCACACAGAATTAGAGGCACAGGTTCATTGTAATAACAAGAATAGTGGTTGCTTCACTGTGCCCTAAGGAATGACTGTGTTGGTTTATTTTTTAATTTACATACATAAAATTATTTAATACATTAAGTACTGCACTGATGGTTTACAGCTGAAGGGAACAGTTCTCTTTCCAAGCCCCACTAAGAAACATTGAGAACTGTATCTAGGAAATGGAAGATCAGCAGTTTGGTTTGGCTCTGCTACAAAACTTCTGTGTCTGAGTGCTCATTTGCAAAGACAGCAACCCTTACCCACCCCATTCCTGAGCCTTCATTTATTAATGGGGCTGCCTTGCTGGCTTCAAGCACACCTCAGCCTCTTTTTTTGGGCAGAGAACTTTCTGCATTGTGACAGAGCCCGGGGAACCTCACCCTGTTGGGCTGCCTGGGTACCAGGGGCTGGGCAGGGACTATCAGAGAGAGGAGAGCAGAACAGGAGAGTTTATGGTGTGCTGCCCCACTCCCAGCCACAGATCTGGGGCACCAGAGGTGAAGGTAAATGGGAGATGTGTCTGCTGTAGCTCCCCTGGCAGCTCCTTTCAGTGCACAAGTCCTTGAACGCTTCACTAGGCAATAAAAGAATGTTAAACTCCCCTCCCCTCCCTCCTCAAGGCCAGCTGCTGGTTTCACCACCCCTTGAATCCCACATAAAACTGCATTTTATCCACCATTCCCATGTATTTAACCTGCTATAAGTGTGAAAATAGTGAAATGTTTAAATGGCTAATAAAGGTTATCCAAGCTTTGGGGGGAAAATGAGACCCAAGACATTGTGGTGTACAGCACAAGAGCCCTGGCCTCATTTTCTGTGAGATTTTGGTAAAATCAGCCCTCTGAGCCTGGTTTTTATTTATAAATGGAGCAAAGGACATTTGCCCTTATTTGAAATACACATGGGAAATGGCAGGTTGGAGGTATTGGGCAGAGACACTCAGCAAAGATAAGAACTTCAAAGAGAAATGGTAGATTATAATTGGAAGAGTGACAGACATCTATAAATTTCAAACTTTTATCTGTGACAAGTCTTGTTTGCCAGATATATTTCCAGACAATAACAATTTTAGTTTTAGAATGCCATTAGAATAACAACAGCAAAAAAAAAGTAGAAAATTTTGAACTTAAGATACTCACTCCCAAGGTTCTTAATTAACTTGGAAGTTGTTTTTTTTTCCTCAAGATTTTCTCACCGAGATAACTATGCAGCCATGGTTGCATTTTTTAAAGCAGAATATCATGGCCAATTCTTTGATGCATGATGAAATAGAATTTACAAGAATTCCTGTCATCTTGAATATTTTCTAAAGGAAACAGCAGGAAGAATAACAACTTCAAGAAGATGCTGACATAATCAGCTTTCTCCCTCTTTTGGATTTCACAACAACAATGAACAGACACTCTGGGGCCAACATATAACTCCAGAGAGTCCCAGAGTGCTGAGCACACAGAATTTGGCCAGGAACATTTATTGGGCAATGCATGGTGGGTTGGTGTGAGTTTCAGCTACCAATGCAAGGTTTACATGTTTCTTTTCCAATGTCTCTTTGCTGGAATTGTATTCTTGTCAGAATACAAAACTTGTATTTGTCAAACTTTGCTGCTGGAATGTGTGTCTGCCATGAGCTAACCCAAAACCCTAGATCTGAATATCCCTCAGATCTGAATCCTTTCCAGATTTAAACCTTGTAGCAAGGTCCAGTGTGGGAAATAGAACAGGTACAAAACTTTCTGTAAAATGAGAGTGATGACTGTAATGGAATAAAGGCTTTGAGCATTCCCATTCCATTTTTTTTTTTGTGTACAGAGATATTTGTAAATATAATCTAAGAGAAAAAATGTATCCCAGGAAAAACCAACAGTCAGGTTGAGCAATACCAATATCCCACTGGGTTTGGGTCATGGAGCTGGGAAACAACAGCTGGAGCCAGAGAGGAGGGTGAACCACAGGGAGGAAGAAGGACCTAAACATCCTGCTGGCAAAGTTGGCAGAGGGAGACAAGGCAGAGCAGCTCAGCAGAACACAAAAGTTCAGATGGCACTTTCAGAGAACAGCATGTCAGAGCAGATTGATTAAGGAAATGAGTTTGACTCTATGTGTTACCAGGGAAAAGAGAGAATGGAGCACTACATGGGGGGACTGGATGAAAAGGGGATGGAGAAGAGAACAGTCAAATATTTATGGCAGTTCTTAGAAAAATGGGAAGAAAACTCACAGTTCTTGATAAACAGTCTCAGGACTGAGGATGCCTCTTACCTCCACAATGACAATTTTTTAAAAATGCAGAAAACCCTGTTCACATTCCCATGTGCCCTTATGCTGAATGATTTCAGAGCCAGGTCTCAGCAAAGAGTACATTGGAACAATCTCTCTGGTATGCACCCAAAGAAGTTAATAAAGCAGTACAAAAGAGACTTTTTCCATTTGATGTAATCTGAAATATATAAAATAACCAGTTGGAGAAAATGATAAGTGAGGAAAGATCACCCTTCACTTTAGATAGTCCATTTAGAATCCCTGAACAAATATTTGAATAATTGCCAGTGTAGCTTCTGGATATATTAAGTTAGAAAAAGTAATAAAATAAAATTGAGGGAAAAAATATAATTTGTGTATAATTTTCTATTTTAGATTATGTTACTTGATAAAGCAAACTTACAGGTATATTCACTAACATTTGACCAGCCAATGCATTTTGAAGATTCAGAATATCACTTCCAAATTTAATAGGGTTTTCAAATTGTGAAGTGAAAAAATATATTTGCATCTTCCTGAGGCACAGTATATTGCTGGTGTATTGAAAAGAATATAAAATAATCTTTAAAAGGTGTGACACAAAAGTATGGTGCAAACTTTATGACCCTCCCAATCACAGCTGATTTTGCCTGGACTCATTTCCAGAGTCCAACAAGAAGACAACTGACATTGTTTGACATCATCAGCTCAGACAGCAGTGGAGAAATGTTCATGAACTTTGAATTTCCACTCACTCTGGGCTGCTCCTGCCATCAGCTGTCCCCATCAGCTGGTGGCTCTGACCAGCACTACCATCCAAAAACCCTGCAGAGCACCCATGCCCAAACTGCAGGTGTGCAGCAGACCCTTCCCTCTGCCATGAGCATCCCTTCCAGCACATTCTAGGAATAAGCAGGTGGCCATCTCCCCAGAAGGAACTGCAGGTGATATTTTTATTAGAGTCCAAAATGGTAATATATGGTATCTATACAGCCTGTGGTCCTCTAGCAACCTTTTAACACTCTGTGTAGGGAAACCACAGCCCTCAACACACAAAGTATTCAATGCTGGAGAGCACAGACTGTGTGAAAATAAAAGGGAGGAAATGGCATGAGGAAATTGCATCACCCTCCAATAAATAAGCAAATAAATAAAATTGGCAAGATGCAAAAGAAATAATTGATTTAAAAGTAAACCAAGTGAGGTCCTGCAAGGGTTCATTAAACATCAAAATCCTACTCAGTTAAGATTGGGAGGATAGAAGCTTGAGAACAAAATCTGAGCCAGAAACAAGGATTTTTGCAGCTCCAAATAAAAACCCCTCTAGCCAAGTGAGGAAATCCATATGTGGGAGCCTGGAAAAAATGTTGAATACAGGTACATGTCTAAGATCCACAAACTCTTCACAGCACAAGCACAAAAATCTGTCTCCAAGTGTTCCTTAACAGATACTGGTTCCAGGCAGGAGAAATGCAGAGTTCAGAGCCCTCTCTTACTCCCCATGTAAACCATACTCCTTTCTAAACAGGCTCTGAGCCTCAGAAATATGGGATTTAGATTAACAGATCCACAAGGAAGGAGTCCAACCTGCAAAAGAATGAGAGATAAAGGTCACAATACTCCATACACACTGTGATTGTGACTGGGTGCATGAGCAAGGAAACAACCCCAGTGGCTGAGAAAGGAGCCAGGAACAGAAAAAATAACTGCTGGTCAATCCCATCAGCCTTTTGCTGCCATTCCCACTTCCTTTCCTCAGACCCAGCTCTAGGGATGCAAGCCCTCCCTCTGGACAGGATTTTTGTTCATCACACTTCCCAGCAGATCTTCAGTGAGATGGCACAGCCAGCCTGAGCTCATGGCAGGCCAGAGAAGCTGTTTCCAAAGGCACCATAGACACATTTAACAGAGTTGTTTGGCTGGATTTAGTCAGCTCACCAATCTGCATCACAATTCATTTTCATAATTAGAGCCAGGCACCCATTTTTCTAAGATTACAGCAAAATGTCACAGGGCCAGTCATGTATGATGAGTTAGATAAGAGCCCTACACACATTTCAAAAGGCATTCAAGAGGATGTGAGGGTCACAAAGATAATTTGCTCCACAGCTGGGAACAAGAGCTGGTTATCTCAACTTGTAACAAACTCCACAAATCAGGTTAAGTAAGGGCAGCATTAAAAATAATCTGAGATAATTCCAGCTGAGCAGTAGGCCATAAACTAAGCTTGCCATGACCTCTTGCTTTTCAAAAGAAGAGTATGCAAATAGAAGATAAAACAAAGCAAATTAAGTTACAAAACACATCCCTGAACATCTGGGCTGGTTTAACTGTGTACTGAAAACAGCTGGACTTTATGTAGGTACATTTTGGGCATCAAAAGAAGAAACATTTTCTCTGGAGACAGAGTCAGAAAAGGAGATAAGTTTCCACAACAGGCAGTGTTTGGAAGAGGAATGTGAAGGATTTAGTGATAGCAAAAGGCTACTGGTTGTTATTTTACCAGTTTGCAAGGGTCATGTGTGTGAATAACAAGCCAGTACCACCAGTGCTCTCTACCTGAGGCAGTGCTCTCCTCGGTGAGGGGAGTGGCAGGGGCTGTTCCCTTGTCCAATCCCAAAAACAGAGGGCTGGTAATTGGGGTTAAAGGTGTAGATTACTGAGAAAAACTGCCTTTTTCTCCTGGCAGCTTCAAAAAATGGCCTTAACAGGGTCGTGTTCTCCACATACACAATTTATCAACAATCTCACTCTTCCAAGACACTTTACTCTGTGGTTTCTACAGCACAAAGAGCCCAGAAAACACTCCTGCTGAGGAGATCTAGTGAGACAGTGTGCAGAGTTCTCTGGAGAGCTGGGAAATGGTGACAAACCATTTGAAATGAGGGGTTGCCACACGTCTACCAAGGAAGTCAGGCTCATCAATCTCTTGCCATCAAAACAGCCTCTCAGACATGAACATCTCTTTGCATATTTTTGTGAAGCTGTTTCAGTGAAGTGTGACAAATGCCAGAGAGGGTTTCAGGATGACAGCAGGGACTAGGTGGTGAATTCAGACAGTTCAAAGCATCTACAGCTCACAGAGCCCCCCTGGAACTACCTGGCAGGCATTTGGCTGGAGCAGAGCTCAGTAGCTACCCTGAGAGATCAACAGCACCACTGCAGTAGTGGTTATAGAGCTGCTGGAGATTTTTTTGGTCTCATTTTGCCTCCCTAGGATCAAGGAACACCTTATGGTGCTGCAGGCAGTACAGATAGAAGCCCTTACAAAGTACACATTTCTATGTCATAGTGTCCTTAAATCTCAGCCTGGCCTGGGTTGGAGGAGCCCTTAAGGCCATAATTTCCAGCCCTTGCCATGGGTAGGGACACCCACCCTTAGACCATCCAGCCTGACCTTGAACATCCCAGGGATGGAGCATCCACAGCTTCTCTGGGCAGTCTGCTCCAGATTTTTTGTCCTAATATCTGATCTAAACCTACACTCTTTCAGCCATTCCTCTTCCTCCTGTCACTCTGTGCTCTTGCAGTTCCTCTCTGTTTTTCCTGTAGGCTCCCTTGATAAACTGGAAGGCCACAATTAAGTCATCACCCATTTATTTTGCTTTGGTTGGGGTTTGCCTTCAGCTAACCAAAATTTTTCTGTCTGGAAGGATGCAGCCAGCTGTTGATGTCATAAAAAACCCCTCAGTTTAGCATTTGCTAAGGTTTAACATTTACTAAGCAGCAGCAGCTCCAGCACATTCAGCAGCATCAACTCTCCTCTCATGAAACCATCAGCACCTGGGTGTTCCTTGGGAGTTTTAGCATCCAGCTGAGGATCAAACCTTCACCTTTAAGCTGTGAGGAATTCCCCTGAAATGCAGCCTGGCTTCTGGGCAGAAATGAGCTGCAGTTCTACAATTTAATTGCACCCCTGCAGTGTTTGGGGATCAGACACTGGAGAGATAATTACAAACAGGTCAACTGAGGGGATTGCAGTGCATTCCCATTCAGAAGGGAGAGAGGAAAAAATAAAGAGCTAAATAACTGAAATGCAGAGAAACAAGAGAGACTGAGGAATGGTGATATTCAAGTGCTTTACACAGCATTTAGCAATACATATCATTTTTACACATAAATCTGTATCAATATAGAGTATTCAAATTATGAACTTATGCACACATACTTACATTTAAATTGTTAGAAAGAGAATATTGGGAACATTTCCCACTCATCCTCTCCCCACACAAAGCTTAATCTAATTCTTACACATTTTTCACATATTTAATGAAGATTGAAGTACCATTGTGTATGTTTGAATAGCTCTGGAAAAAAGATTGCTGGGGAATCAGGTATTTTCTAATCTTGGGAAAAACTATTTTATACAAGCTCTCCAATACTGTGTCTACAACTGCATCAAAGAAGATGCAATTTAAGCCTCTGTTTGTTTATTTATGCATTTATAACTCGTGGCTCTTAAAACAGATGGAGTAACCACGAAGAGCTAGAAGCACATTATTGCACAAAGCAAAACTTTGTTAATTCAGCACTACAGGATACAGAATAACTCCTGTCCCTCTGGGTCCTGACACCGGGTCCCTCTTGAGTGGTTAAAGAAACACGAGGAGGAAAACACAGAGCCAAGAGTTCCCCAGCAATTCTCCCATGCATCAGCAGCTCCAGCCAAGCCAGAGCAGGAAATTCCAAATTCCTGTGTTGTTTTATGGCTGAGAGGTGGGAACACTTGACAGCATCCCCAGGGTGGTGCTGAAGGACCCATGTGAGCTGGGGTGAGAGAACTCAGAGTGCAGGACTCTTTCCAGACCCAAAGGGGCAGAATCCTCCTCCCCTCAAACCTGCTGCTCTGCTCATGGAGGGCAGGACAAGGGATGGAGAGATGGGCAGTGCCTTTGGTGCTGTATGGCTTCCATGACCTTCAGAACACTTAAAATTTAATGTGACATAGACTTTCAAAGTCATGTTTACTCGCCATGCATCCTAGGCTCTTCTGGAATAACATCCTTAGAAGGAAGAGACTGAAGCTACATAAAACCTGCAATTATTTCTTTTCAAGTACACCCTAATGAGTTGTTGAGCCAATCAAGCATCCCTGATTCCCATCCATAGACACACACCAAGTTCCTGCCTCCACAAAAAAAAATAAAAAATAGGGGCAGCAGAACACTCAGTCATTAAATCAGTAGAGCAAAAAGCATTTCCTCAATTGCCATTTGGAATCTAATTCTTGAATTCAGTCTCTATTCTCCTTTTCCCCTGCTTCATCCCATCCTGTGGAGGCTCTTTCAGACCACATCAGTCTCCACTTCATTGCTGCTCTCAGATATTTTTGTCTCAATCACCACCTCTGCCAGATGGTTGAGAACAGTCCTGATCACACAGAGCTCCCACTCCATTTCCCAACCACTGTGGAGAAGGCAGGTTGCCTTTTCTAACAAAACTCCTCTATAATTTTAGCCTGAATATGGGCAGACTTAATTTTCTGCTCCTACAACTGAGGACTCCCTGGAAAGAGAAAAGCAATTTTTTCTTTCTGAGTCAGCATGTAATTACATATGACATATTACATACAGACATGGCCTGCAGCATCTTCACAGCTATTTTTGTCCCAGAGAAGGATTAGGCTGGATGCAGCATCATATATTCTAAGAGAGAGAAAGGGGCAGAGCCAAAAGAGCACTCAAATAGAGACCTGTGACTACCCTGAGCCCTAACTCTCCATAAAACTGAATATTAATTCCTTAATGAGCCATAAGCCCAAGTGCTTCCACCACTGCACTGGAACCAGAGTCCTGAACACTTAAATCTTGTTTTTTCATGGGTGCTGCAATAAAACAAACCATCCACTCCCCTCTCCCTCACACTGGAATGATTAACCAGAGAGAAGAATGCTTGTGGGCAAAGCAAAGTACATTTGGTGCTGCTCTTTGATTTGAGCACAGATTTCAAGCAGTTCAAACTGGGAATGGGGTCTCAAAAGTAAATACAAATATAAACTCTAAAGCTGTAACAAGAGTTTTCTAAAAGCAAATTGATAAGTGAGAGAAAGTATTTATGAATTGCTTGAATTATGAGAATTTCTATGCTTCCTTTATTCTCTTTTGTTTTGAAACTCTCCCATCTCCCACTTCTTCAGTTTTTCAATTTATAATCACTCCTGAAACGTTATCCAAACTTTTCAATAAATGTGGAATACTAAACCCAAAACACTGTGCCATCCCACTCACTGTAATTTAATTCTTATTTCCACATTCCTAGACCTACTACAGCCAGAACTGCCACATCACTTTTACTTTTTTTATGCATTTTCTGCATGAAATGTAACACAAGCCTTCTCACACTCAAAAGTATTTATTAGTGATGCCAAGCTAAGGAGCTAAAATATTTGATCTTGTGCAGAAAGCCAAGCATGTTCATGGCTAGGAACTTGCAGGAGTTTGACTTGCCACAATTTTCACTATCAGCATAACTATCAGACAGTTTTTCTTTTGATGCCAAATGTTGCCACCATTTTCAAAACAAGGCTAAGATCTATCATTCCTCCTTAGAATTTCCAACCAGATGTTTGGCTTGGCTCCTTTCATTCAATTGAATGTACTGTTTCAGTCTGTCCAAAACAGAAATATCAGAGATATCAGAAATATAAGAGATATCATCTCTAGTGTACAGTCAGGGCAGCTCTTCCCCAGCTCCTCTGGATAAGAAAGGGTTGAGGAGCAAAACATTCAGCACTTCCAGAATAAAACTCCCAAAACAAAAGTTGTCTGACTTCAAAACTAGTTAAGAAATTTCCATTCTGACCACCTCTGTAGCCTCTGACATATTGAGGTAGCACCAGGGAACCTCTGATTATTTTCTAGGTGTTTTCTACCTAAGGTTTGTCACAGAAAGAGCCACCTCTGGGCAGACTGAGATGTGTGAAGTTACCAAGTGGATTTAACATCTGAATTGAAGGAATTTGGGAAAGATCCCTGAAGTCAAAGTGGAGAGTCTCAGAAATATGGGCATTTACTCTGGTGGTTTTCAAGGCAGAGGAATCTCTTGCAATGGATTTCAGCTCTTCTTAGTTCCTTAAGCAGCTACAGATCATGTGCTTTAGGAAGATGCACTGAAAAATGACAAAATTTGTTTAAACCACCTTTCAAAGGATGGTGGCATACCTGTGACTTCACATTAATCCCCAAAAATCCTCCTAACATCTTCAAGGAGTACATTGCAAAACTACAATTTTAATTTATCTGTAAACTTTCTGAAGGGAGTTTCTGAAAAGATAAGTGCAACTTTAAAAGCTGGTTGATGAGGAGAAAAATTAATGCCTTCCAATTATTTGCAAAGAAATCTTTGTCCTCTGGGTACAGCAGGTGCTAAGCAGGGACAGGAATTTGTTTTTCCTGTGTGCACCCACACCATCTGCCCAGCACACACTGGAACATTTCCATTAATTTCCCACTAGCAGCTTTACTACTACCACTGACATTGAAGCCACAAAAAGAATTTTTAGTACATTTGATGCAGAAGTGGTAGAAATCAGGTGTTTATTTTATAGCTTAACTAACTGGAGCAATGAAAATAGTCAGAGAGAGCAACTGAAGAAATAATGTTGTGGATGGAGGAGGAAGGAGGAGTTGTTTTAATAAGAGATGGAAAGATCACTGCCAGACTTTGTCATTACATAATCAGAGGTAGAAAAACTGTCAAATGTAAAATAATCTCTGGCCTAACAAATTTAATAGGCATTTAGAAAATGTCATCTTTGATGACCCACTTCAGTGACACCTAAGTCAGCATCAGCTGTGCCCAGACTAAGCCCAGAATGAAGCAGTTTCACCACACCACCCTGTGAAATCTATGCTTTGTATTTCCATTATGGTCAAGAGATTATGGTGCATTTTGCTCTTCATGAGATATGCCACTCACATCTCATTTCAGATCCTGCAGCTAAATATGTCAGTGGCTTACAACTACTAACTGAAGTTTTATAAATGGTTTATTCTGTGGGTTCCTCCTTTCCTTCAGGAATGTTGCTTCCTCCACTGCAGCTGCTGCCAGGACCCAGCCTAAGCCCTGCAACCAACAATCTCACTTATCCTGTAACCAACAGAATAAAAACCTCCAAAAACCACCCACCACCTCACTGGCAACACAGAGGAAATAAACCAGTTTTCATGCCATGCATTATTCCATGGCAGAAATAAAACACCTGAGCAGGCTGACAATACATTCTGCCAGGCAGGCACAGATGCCAGATTGAAGAGGCAGAGAAAAGCAGCTTTAAATATATAAATGATATAAAGAAAACTGTCTCTGAATAGTAGATATTAATGCAAACACTATTTGGCTTCTTTCATTGACTGGCACCTCTTTAAAATGTGCTGGTGCAAGCAGGACACATCCATCCTGCCCCTGGAGGAAGGGCAGGAAGGTCTCTGAGGCTCTTTCCTGGCATTGCAGATTGCTGCAGGGATGACATTAATGAAGAATCTGCTCTGTCCATCCTCCTCCCCTCTCATCTCACTAACTTTGCACCCACAATCACTCTGGCTGCAAGGCATAAGGGTGGATACAAGACAAAGTGAATAACAGTCACTGGATAAAAAATAACTAAAATTATAAATGCTAACAAGCAGCAGATAGTTGAGTTTGAGTAGATGGGGAAATGTCCAAAACTGAATTTCTGAGCTCTCTGACAGAAGCCTGATATTCTTCAGCCTGGCTGCAGCAAGTGCAGGCTCTTGTAGATTACCAGGACTAAGCAAAAGGGACACATCCCAAATCCTTTTAAAGAAAGGGATGTGAGACAGAACCACCAATTAGGATGCTGACAACACATTGTGCTTCTTCACACACGGTATTTTGGGTTGGAACAGTCAGGATTTGTGGTTTCAGAAAGGAGTCCAAAGAGAGGAGTTCCCACAGAAGAACCACGATCTTGGAGAGAAGAGAGCCCAGAAACAGGAAGGTGGAGAAGATCCCAGAAGAGGTGGAAGTGCTGGGGAGAGCCAGGGGAGCTGCCCAGCTGAACCATGGACCAGCAGCACACCATGAGACACCAGGAGCTCCTACCAGCCTTCCCTGACCTACAAAAACCTCACTGCTGAGATTTCCAGGACAGCACATGCAGAGGGGAGAGGTGAACCTACAGCCAGTGGAATGAGAAACCAAAATCCTGTGCACAGCCCCATCTTCTCTGGGATCAGGACAAGGAAAGAGCAGATCTCCAGGTGGAATTGTGAATTTTGCTAGCAGTGTGGCTGAGGAACTTGAAACAGAAAATACAACCCCATTCTGTCTTTCCCTCCTACTCCCCAGTCAATCTGCAGCCTGTAATGGTCATTGTCATTATAAATCTGGGGAAGGTGACATGTCAGAGGAATGTGTCACAACACAACCATGAGAGGACAGTAATACAAATGTGGGCAGCTCTCAGTGTTGGAATGGCTGACCTCCAGCTCCAGTGTTAAGGAAAGAGTAGACATGACCCAAAATCTCTCAGATGGGACCAATTCCCAGACTCCTACAATAAGCCCTCTGTCAGCTCAGACAGAAAAAAATAATAGAAAACACCAGAACTAAAAATGCATCTGCAGTGAATCACCTGGTCCCTTTTGGATGACACAATCTACCTGCTATCCATAAACTGCTCTGTCACGTTCCAAGGCACCAAACTCACCACAAACAGAAATTTCTGACTTCCATGGAAAGCCTGCAAGGAGAAGGGCTGCAGGACTGTGCCTCAGCTGTCTGGTTAGGCTGCATGGGGGTCACCAGAGAGCACCAGGAGCTTCTGGAATCCCTCATTTCCCAGGGAAGGAGCTTCCCAAATCCCTCACACCATCAAAGAGAACATGAGGCAGTGAATGAGAAGATCTCACTTGCTGAATTAAATTATCACTGCCCAATCTCCCAAGATCCATTCCCAGTGTCCATCCACTGCAGGTTGGTCCTTAGTCACAGCTTGGACACCTTCTGAGCCTCCCTGGGCTTGCTTTGTGACACAAATAAAATGTTCATCCCCAGAATAAAAGCACATTAGGTTATCTGGAGTTCTAAACAAACTGAGCTACTGTGTATGTGCTATATTCTCTTTGCATAAGTTACCAGGGGGACAACAATAATGCTGAGTAATGAGACAGGCTGGGAAGCAGGTCAGTAAAAAACTCACTCCATGTTTTTTCATGGGTGCAAGGTCACCTATTTAAAGAAAATATCATTTGAACATTAAAAGATTATGTGTTGATGTGACCTTAGGATTGCAGGCAATATACCAAGCTTGTATAACACAGTTTTATAGATTCATTAGATTTTTTTCACTAAAATTCTATTTTAAAAACATTCTGAAGAAATAAGGTTAGACTTGAAATTTAACGATGTTCTACAACTCTGGATGCTTGAGAACTGAACTTGGGTATCATAACTAGTTATTTATCAAAAAGCAAAAATGAAATATGGTCAGCTGAATTTCTTAATAAGTCAGAACATTTTTTTATGTTCTGGATTAATAAATTAATAATTTCACAGGAGATGGCAACATGTTTGCAGGCAGTCTTGCTGTAATGGAGACAGAAATCTCTTTTCATTGTTTTTATTCTTGTTTCTTTAGGGAAGCTGTAACAGTCAGCAGGGAATTTAAATCCATCTGAATTCTTACCTAGAGCAAATTCTGGAGAACCAGAGTCAATTCTTGGGACATCAGCTATAAATAAACTGCTAAATAGAGTACTGTCATGGATTGACTCAAGACAAAGAGGCACTTTCTGATTTCCTCCCACCCAACTCATTGCATCACAGTGAGAGGGAGAGGGAGTAAAAAAGTATTGTTGGAAATCAAAGGTTTGCAGCCAGAGCTCTCACTTGTTTAACAGCACACACATCCCCAAGTCCTGGGACTCTCATGCTGATGCTTAAGAAGAGAACACTCTAAAGAGGTTGTTTATCTCTATTTCACCAATAATTCCCATGCTGGCAATAGTGTAAAAAGCAAGAAAAACTTCTTCCAATAAATGCCCAGGTTACACTAACACAAATTTTCAGGAGACAGAAATTTGCTGCTCAGCAGAATGCTGAATCAATATATTAAATTTCCCAGGGCATTTATATCATGTGGGCTGAAGTATTAACAGAATAATAAATTTTGCAGAATGCCTTCAAGGGACAAGCTGCAATTTGATCACTGTTGCAAATAAAGGAATTGGCACTAGGACTTTAAGCCTGAATACTTGCAGCTAAGCCAACCAAGTCTGTAGTGTTGATTACAGCACCAGCTCCTGTTTATCTCACTCTTTTGTGTGAGACATCATTCAAGAGCATATCCATGTCTTTATAATTTCTTCATTTCTTGCCCTCAAAATGTTTAGGGTATATAGTAGTTTTTGGGAGAGAGCAAAAGAAGGTGGGAGGTACATACTCTTTATATCTTTAAATATTAAGATAAGAGAGAGAGATAAAAATCTAGGCAGAGAAGCAGAATTTCTGCTATGGCTTAGAGGATGTGTTAATTCCCCATCAGACATCAAAGCATCACAGACACCTTCCCCCTGAAAGGCATCTCTGTAAAATAGACTCCTCCAGATCCAAGCTCTCAGAAATCATGTTTGATTTATAAATGCAGTACTCAGTTTATAACAAAACAGCATTTCCTATCTATAAGTAAGTATATTTCAAATTTTGCAATGTAAATACCAAGTAGTTTGATCTATTCTCCCCTGATATACTCTGTCCCCTCAACTTTCAGATGGCAGCCTTTTCTAAAAACACACCACTCTTTCTGGATGTCTTTCTAAGATATAATCCAACCAGCAGCTACAAGCTGGATGCAGCTATTAGTGGCTGAATTCTTTACTTTGGGTTATGCAGAATATCTCATTAAATTATTAAAATGGCCACTTTTGGTTTTAAAACAAAAATAATACAAAACAAGACAACATATAAAATTCAATTCTCCTTTTCCCCTTCCTAAGACCTCAGGACTCAAATTTTTTCTACAGAACAAAACCTAACAGTAAATGCTGTGGTTGCATCAACCCACTGCAGGGAAGTAATCCTATTTGTTTCATCCCTGTAGTGATTGCAGAGTATTTCTTGGAAGCAGAGCTCTTGGCTTACAGATCAGGCCCACAAATGTCATTTTTCCTGTTCCATGAATCCCTGTGCAGCCTGTGGTGCTCAGAGTGTGCAGGACCTGATGCTGCAGGATGGTTTTCCTGAGGTACCTCCTTCTACAGGGAGACAGGAGCTGCTTTTTCTGCTTTGAAATTCAGCTGCTTACAAGGCTAAGCTCAGTCACAACACAGCCAGGTTTTCAGGGAGGAGAGCACAGAGCCTAAAACTTGGGAAGGGGACAGGAGAAAGGGCAGCTCTCCCCTGACAGCCCTCCTGAAATGATGTGTCAAAGGCTTCTCCCTTCACCTGCTCTCCTCTCTGTATTTTCTTGGTTTAGGTTTCATCCAGTCTGCTCACAGACTCAGAAACTTGCTCTGCCTGCCATTATTTATCATCAATATCTTCCTGGCAGGAGTTTTGCTACCTAGAGATTAAACTGGAATATTGTGCCTTAGTCTCTGTGCACATTGCACCCCAGCCATAAGCAGCAAGTTTACAGAGCAAGGCAAAATTTAGCACTTGTGCAATGCAGCTGGATTTCTTAATTCAAATAGCCAGGTTTGGATTGGGCAGAAATCAGTTCAAATCCACTTTCAGGCCCAAAGCTTCCTAAACACAAAATCTCTTTGCTGAGTTTGTCTCCTGATAGATGAAAAATGCACCAAGATAATGCAGTGCTGGAATAAGACTAAAAAAACCAACAAACTCTATTTTCTCTGAGTCCAGCTCCTCACTTACTCCAGACACTGCAGTTACTGACCAATGCCAGCTGATTTCACAATAATATCCCAGTTAATCCTCATGATTTTGGTTGCTGTAGACTCATTATAAATCTCTGGTGTGCACACAGAGGCTGCAGAGACACAAGATTAATTACAGTGTAGGATGAAGTCAGAGGTGCCCATTTATTCTAATTTGTCTTGCCATGTGGGTAATAAAACACTTGTTGCCAAAAGTAAATCTGCACAGAAGTGTGTTTTACATATCTTGCAGTTAAATTTTCCCTTGCTAAATCTTATGATCAAAACCAACCCACAAGAGATCACATTTATTACTAACATGTAAACCTCAGGATGAATTTCCTTCCTGAAACTGGGTGTTGACTAAAGGAATTGCAGGGGAAGGTTAGGAGTTGAAATGCTACTTTTTGAAGCACCTTTGGAGCCAACATAACCATTGGACTGACAAACACAGACAATTTTTAACTCATTTTGGTCCTTGGCACTGAGAGAAAAAAAAAAAAAAAAAGCTGATTTATGTGGTCAGGATTTACATTACAACTGCACATAAAGGAACTTTCATTTCTCTTGGAGAAAAAGAGTGATGCCCAATAGAGCATCCAGACTGATAGGAAAATTGAGTTGTGAGAGAATTAAAAAAGGGAACAGTTAACCATTTCTTCTGTTAGCTATTCACATGGAAAGAAAGGAAAAATTATAGCTTGGATATAAAGTTCTTCAGAGTTTGGGAGCAGCAGATCAAGTTGCCCCTTTCCATCAAGCTTGTTTGCTCAGCTCTGACACACAGGATCAGTTCTGTGCCAGAATGTGAAATGGTTGAGCTCCCTTTCATCTGAAGTTTCCCAGTTTATTTGAAGTACATTCATTAGGTTAAGTCTCTGCTTGCAGATCATCTGCCTGGTTGCAGATCTCTGGTGGTTGGATGGCCCCTATGGAATATGCTGATAATTTGTTTATTTGCCCCTTCCAAATAGTTTTGATACACTGAGAGCAGCCTAACCCCAGGTCTCTGTATTTAATCTCTGTTTACTGATGCAGTTGCCAACATAGCAACTAGAAAGAGAAGCCAGCTGCTGCCAAGGAGGCTAAAAAGTTTAACTTTTTCCAAAGTCACTGATGAGAAAAAAGCCTGACTGGTGCTGAACCTGTTGATGTTAGCAAAGTCAGGGATGCCTGAAGCTAAGCAGAGAGTTCAGGACTGGTTGATCCTTCTCCTCATCTTTCATGAAATCCAAGGCAAGAAAGACTTTGTTGTTCTTCCCCACACCCATTTCATTTTCACATGCTTCTCTGTTTCTTGGCTCTGGCTGGGACCAGGAGCAAGGGCAGGATGCTCTCATCTTTTTGGTCTGACTAGAAAAGGGAAATATCAGAAATCTAATGAAAAGCATATCCTCTGGAGATATCCAGCCCAGTTTGGCAGATGCAGCTGTAAGTTCAGATAACCAGCAAGATTTCTGGGTTCTTACTCAATGGGAAATATTTGGTTGCTCTGCAACACCACTTAAAGCATGCATGGAATAGTGTTGTAGCTGTGGATTAATGGAATCTGTCAACCTAAAATCTGTATTTTCAGCTCAGTTTTACGAGGTGTTGGTATCCAACATACCAATGTCCTCACCACTCACCAGCATCACTTATTCTCCAAACTATCTGACCCGTGGAGAAGTGCACTCAGTTAGTTAGTTAGGGGAAATCAATGCAAAGTATTTCTAAACAGATCCTGATGGGTGATCCATGATTATTTAAATGGATTTTCTAACAGATCCTTGCTTGACATAATTAACTGTTCTTTCTATTCTGTTATGCTACAGTAGCCAGCCATATGGTAGCTCACACATTTTTGGAATGGGATTTTTAAATTACTATTATTTTCAATCCTTTTTAAATCTAGTACAGAACATACATTACATGATAAATTACCAATATAGTGCCTTAATAAATTGACATTTAGATCCAGCCAACACAGAGTAATTTTCCTAATTAAATGTCAATATGTGCCCAAGAGTACAGCTCTTCAGCATTGCAAATGTCACAAATTAGCAAACAGGCAGAACCATCTACAGCTCTGTTTCTCCAAGGAGAAATTCTGCTGTTCATCTCCCATGACAAAACTGGGAGAGAGAGGGGAGAGGGTGGAGGCAGCAGCTGTGTGACCCACCAGAGGAACAGCAGCCACTCTGGGGCCCCATTCCTTTAAAACTCCACAAACACTCATTTCTCCTTCCTTACTCCCTGTGGAAAGCTGTCCTGTCTACCACAGCACACACTGAGGGCAGTTAAACTTGAACAGGAAAATTTTGTTAGAGGATGTCACCTCTGAGCTCAGCACAATCAGCCCAGCACTAAAGTGGTCCTGTAGCCACCAATCTTAATCCTGGAGGGTTTGAAAAAATCCTTTGGTAATGTGTTGAGTTGTTTGGACAATGCAAGGTTTGTAAAAAAAAAAAAAAAAATTAAAAAAAAAACAACCAACAAAAACTTCTCTTCAGTGTCTCCCTCCCCAGAAAAAGAACTTTGCTAACAGGGTTCAGTCACCTTGTAGATGGGAATCCATAAAGCACTGTGCAGATAAACCTGCTATTCCTATTACCCACTTTGTGGAAGCAGTTCTAGCTCCTCATCTTCTCAAGATGACCTGATCTCTGTCCCCCTGTGGCCATTCAGCCACTGCAGTTTCCCAGCTTGTCTGTTTGGAACTCCTGGTCTTGAGCCCCTTGAATCCCATGATGATAAATCCCAGCCTTTTACTGCCAGTTCAAGATGACTTATCAGCCCCACAGGAATTAATCAATAAAGATGCATTCTGTTGACAGCCCAAATCAAGCAAATTGATACAGTGACTTATTGCTTATGGTGTTGAGATGTTGGACACATTTTTCACTGCCATGACTGCTGAGCTTCTGCTAGTTTGGGGTTTCTTACTGTCTTCATCATACCTGTAAGACCCTTCCAACTGTAATTTTTAATTCAATAGACTTGCATAAGAATAATTTCAAGAAAATGTGATTCCATGCTGTGACTGCAGGTAGTTTGCAAGTTGCCCACGTTTCCAGGCCAATTTGTGAGAAAAACCAAATACCTGAAGTCATGCAGAAATCACAAACTCATCCAGGGGCAATTTGCCCTGGAAGGAATAATTTCAAGCCCACCCTGCAGTGCCACCTCGTGACACTCAAGGGCTGCTCTGAGCTGAAGCAAGTCCAACCCCTTGGGCTCAAACCCAGCAGAGCTGTGGCTGTGTGGAGCCACGCAGGGATATTCACTGGGAGCACTTCTAAAAAACCTTTCTTTGCATATTTGCCTCTTTTGAAGAGACAGGGCTTAAAGAGCTGCAAGGAAAGGTTCATTTTCTCATAGCAGCATCCTCTCAGGGCATTCAGAGTTATCCTGGCCTCTCTTTCTACATGATTATTGGATGTCATTAATTAACAAAATGCCCCCAGAGCAGACGCCCCTTCAGGAGCTTTCCCCAGCTGCTGCCTAGTCCTGTACAATCCTCCAGCCTCAGTTTCTTTGTTCTTCCAAAGGCACTTCAGCTGCTCACCATGAGCCCAAGACACATCAGTATATAGAAAACAGCTTTTCATATTTTCCAGGACCCTGCAGAGCACACAAAACAACGAGCTTCACTCCAGATAGTTTTGAGAAAGAGTCAGAAGAAAATGTTATTCCCTTTTCCCCATGCAAATCCTGATTTGTCTCTGTTGTCTCTTTAAATATTTTTCCTCTGCACAATTTAGTTATTTGCTGACATAAAGGAGAGAATGAGCATGGCTTTGACCCAGTGTTTAGAGAACTCACTTGGTGCATAGGAGGGTTCTGATGTAGTTTCACTAAATAATTAGCTCAGAACAGTGACAGCAGAAGTCTAAGAGAACCACCCACACGAGGCAGGATTTCAATCATTTTCCACAGATCTAATTCAGGCTGTATATGAGAAATTCACTTCTCTAGCCCTCAAGTAGAAGCAATTTGTCTCCATTTTTTAAATAAAGCTATTCAAATCCATCAATGACTAAAACTAAAGAACAAGCCAATTCACCAGTGAGGGAGAAAAAAACCACCTAATCTTCCCAAATATCCATTAGCACAACCACCCAATTTCTTGTACTAAATAATTAGTGTTCTGCTGTTAGCATTTATTCTTATTTTTGTACTAAGCTAAAATGTCTACTTCTGATTTCTCATAAGCTGCATTCCTAATTCTGCATTTCAAATTCTGTTAGACAGCCCAGATGATTAAGCAGTGACCATCACAATGCTTCACCATTTTTGTTACATTTGTTCTCCAGCTATAGAGATGATCTAGAAATATTTTCTAACCACACAGGGGTACAATGAAACTCACATTCTTGCTCTAGCAATAAAAAGGCCTTGAAGACTTCATTGCAAGATACTGTTTAAAACCAAGTTAATCTGCAATGTAGGAAACCAAAATTAGATTTTATTAGGAATGATCTCTGGTGGGAAAAAAGCATATGAGAGAAAGGCTTTAGTGACTATCTGGAATAAAAAGGCAGCAAAATAATTAAGGTTTGGCCATTGGAAGGTCTTTCTTGGTACAATCATGCTACACAATGAGATGGAATATTAAATATATTTTGGGATAAATACTCATTTCCTCATTAGGATTTCAGTAGCTCCAGGAAATACAACAATTACTTATTAAATAGACTGAAATAGTTTAATAACTTCTCTTTTCAAGAACAACATTCATCTAACTCTTCCTTTGTCATAATACTTTTAATAAATGTTAGCCATCTGTACTCTGGAGAGAGGGAGATTCATGACTGTGATTAAAACACTCTTAGAATACAATAAAATAAAAACTGCAAGCCTGACACTGTTGCTGCTGGAAGTAGAAAATTTCTACTGAAAACCTTAATCCATGTCAAGACCCTTAGTGCAAGTCATCAGTGCAAATTATTTCTGGCCCAGCCTTACAAACAAGTAGCCTGCTTTTGGACAGGACAAAAATAAACCTAAATAAAATAAAATAAACCTTTTTAGTCCTAAAAAACATGAAGGGGGACCACACAAAAGGAAAAAAAAAAAATTGTTCAGCCAATGATATTTTGAAGATAAGAGATGCTTCTATACAGCAATTCAGGAAATAGAAGAGTTTCCCTTGGCAGAAGAGAAATGGAGGTGCAGGTGAAAATGAGAAAGTTGTGGGGCCTGCTTTGCAGATTTTATATTTAGTGCCCTTGAACGTAAAACATGACTTACTCCCTAGATTTATGTCCAGCTGTTCTGGCATTTTAAATTCAACACATCATGCAAATGTGGTGGCATTAAACAAGCACAACCTCAGAGAAGAGTGGAGTTGGATAAAGCAGCCACAACCAGCCAAAACCATTGCTGAGCACCATTGTACAAACAACCTTTAAATCTTTACTGCTTATAATAAGTGGGAAAGGGCAAAGCTGTGCAAAATCTGCCTTTTTATTGGTTTATAGGGAAAGAAAACTCAACCCACACTCTGGGCAATGTTGGTAATCTTAAAACTGCATGTATAAACAATCAGAGCCATCAACCAGCTCAGGTTCCACACAGAGAGTCCAGCAGCAACAGCAGAAAGACAATAAAATTAATTCCAGCATCTCTCAGCCCCCCAGCACTGCTTCAGCTCAGGTTGTGCTGTGAAATTTCCCTCCACCTTTGCACTTGGAAGAAATTCCAGTCCTACAGCTGAATCCTAAAGGGGACCATGGGCCTGCCCAGGAATACAAAATTATTCCATCCCAGCTCATCAGATTCTCCCATCATGGACAAATGATCTCCAACAGAACTTCAGCCAACTGCTGTAATTAATGCCAAAGAACTAATTTTTTACTTTTTTCACTAATTTTTTTATATGTACTTCAGGTGTCCATGTTGGCTGCTGGCCAGCAAGTTTCCCTCCAGCTGTAAAATAAAAAATATTTGAATTGAAAATGACGAGGATTTTTGGAAGGTTTTTCAAACAACCTTTTGCAGAGGTTTAAAAAAAAGTTTCTATCTTCTGACAGCCTAAGCAAAACAAGGGAAGACAGTAAATTTTAAGAATTTTTTTTTTCTAAAGGTTTTTCCTTGACCTTCCTCACTGTCTCAGCTTGGTTTGGCAGTGTGGTTTTCATCACAAAAGGTTTTTAAGTTTGGCTTTTTGCTCAGCTTCTTTGACAGAATTTTATGATCAGATTTTCTTTTCCAACAGTCAGTGTTCTACTTTCAACTCAGATTTATTCCCAGCACTTGATGATCTGCCATCAGAAATACCTAATTGATTCCCTCTTTCTGCTGGTGTTTGTCAGCATCAGAAGACTGCTTTAAAAATCAAAAATGTAAATGCAGAAACAAGTCAGGCCACGGTGCCATCAGCTGTGGCAAAAAATCTGTTCCCCAATAATTGTGGAATTATTGTTATAGAAGGTATAGATCAAATAACAATCAAATATAGATCAAATGTGGAAGGAATAGAGAATTTAAATGTGCCTGCACAAGGATTTTTTTAAAGTAGATTCAGTGTGAATGGGATTAAAATACAAATGGTCAAAGATAAGAAAAGATAATTACCCAGGCATTCTGTTAACTTATCATTTTGATATTACTGATTATTTTAATAAAGTTACAGTTAATCCTATACAAAAGAAATGGCAATCTATATCAATTCTATTAATGATTTCATTTAATACTTTTATTTTAGACTGCTCCTGAGAAGATTTCACTAGGAAAATAAAAGGCAGCTGTGGAAAAAAATAATCTTTTTTTCAGAAGTAGAAAATAGTCTTGCTTATCCATATTGACAATCTAGACTTCTAGAAAATCATATAATATTGTGGAAAATTGTCATCTTGTAATAATTTCAGCAAAGAGATGTGAATCCTCTTTGCATTCTTTTCTTATATTTGTTTTTTAGCAAAGAAAGCAAATAGGAAAAAAGAGCGATGTTTTCATTAGCTATAACCAGGTTTAAATTTCAATAATGAATTTAGCCACACCTAAATCCAAAGAGTCACAATTAGGAGCCTCTTACAGAAAACACCCAAGGGATTTCCAGCCCAAGATCAAAACTGGCAAACTCAATAAAGTTACTACCCATGAGAACACCAAGACTTCTGAAAAAAAATTTAGCAGGGAGCAATAAAAGTACAGCAAATCATATTTATTAACACCTTCAAGCAGACCCATCCATTCTGCTTCAAGGAAAATAGCAAAGAAAGGTTTTTCCCCACACTTCAGAGAGAAGCCCTGATGCCCAGATTTCAGAAAATATTTTTCTAAACACACATTCTCTATCTGCAATTTCTGGATTCAGCTCATTTCAAAACCAAGCCAAGTGAATGTAACAGGTCTGTAGCTTTTCCATTCTTTCAATTCATTTGGACTTAGCTTTGATTCATATAATTTTTAATGTTTTAATATTAGGCTTTTGCATATAAGGTTTTCCACTTCATTTGCAAGCTCAGAAAGCCCAAACTATTTACTAATGCCACAGGATATCTGAAAGTTACCAACAAGAGGAAAAACAATGGGGAAAACAGAAAGGGAGGAAAGAATATTATAGTCATTAGGGAAGCCTAAACGACAGGAATAGTAGCAAGTCTGTAAAACATAAAGACTGAAAATAGGGAACAACATTCAAGGGATTCAAGGACATTGAATTCTGGCTGATTGAATGACACCAGCCTCAGGAAAAGTACAATTCCTTGGCACAAAAGCTGATATCAAAACTGATCTTGCATTTTCCCATCTCCCCCTCTCACAAATCCATCAGTTCTTTCCTTTCTTTAAAATAATAGTGATGACAAAAATGCTTCCCAAGCCACATGGAAAGTGTCATAATTCCCATCCAAAATAACACTGGCTGATCAGCAAACCTGAGAGTTTCACCTCTGGCTGGGAAGAAGCATTGGAGCATCTCAGCATCTCCTGTCTGGGCTGGAAGAGATCAGCTGTCCCTGGAAGGAGATTTTTTTTTTTTTGCCAATGACCAAGATCACAATGACAGCACAGGAAGCACAGGATGTCACATCCCAGTGTCTCAGCTTTCCCTGCTCCCACAAGTGTGAAATCTGGGCCTTAAACCCTGCCAGGCTCACTCCTGCTGGCACAGGATTTGATACTTGATTTTTTTTCTTCAATTTCCCCAAACTCAGACCATAGTATTTCCCATTTATTCTCCTTCTGCCTGTGCTGGAAACCCCTCTAGCACTCCCTTTGCCTTTCCCAGAGGGAACAACCCTATAGCAACAAATCTCTAAAAACTTTTCAAAAGTTTTGCACTTCCAGAGAAACTTCTGGCCCTAACTCAAAATGCACACATTTTATCAGGTGGGTCTGTTTGAAGCATAATTGACATTTCTGGATGCAGATCCTCACTCCCTGAAAAGTTAACACTAGAGGAGGGATGCAGACAGATACAAACTGGTTGGTGGTAGTGACAGAAAGTGAGAACAGTTTAATCAGCCTCTTGTCTCCAAGTCAAATTTGACATTTCAGAAAACAAAGCACTGGGTACTGGCACCAGCACACATGGAAATGCAGGGGGTAAAAGTCAAAGTGGGAGAAAGATATATACTCAATTTTTTTTTCAATTTACTAAATAATCACTTAAAATACTATATGAAATGCCTTATACAAATAATATTTTTCTGTTTTAATTTTGGCCCAGACCCCTTGATAGCATTCTATTTAAGCAGAGAAAGGATTTTGTTTTCAGACTTCTGAGCTCAGTGACATTTTTGAGGTTTGTGCTCCTTGTCAAGTTACACTCCAAAGAATATCTAGGTTTTGGTGGTGAGATTGTGAAGTTTGAAAATATGAACAATCAGCTGAGGAGAAAAAGAAGAGGGAGGATTAGCTGCAGGAATGACTCTGCAAACTGAGAGTCTGCTGTAATCCAGGGAATTGAAAAATTGCCATGGAAAAACAAGCTATAGGAGAGTTAATAACAACCTGGGAAAATTTTTGTTCATTGAAATGAAAACTGTTAAGGACAAGAGGCAAATAGTCCTCAGCAGAGAAATGAAAATATATAGGCTTGCTCTGAGCTAGAAGAAAGTAATATGCAGGAGTTGTGAGTTCCAGAGAAAATGGTAATTCTGTATTACAGCTCTTCAAGCTGAGTCTCTTTTTTGCAGGGTACCAAGTCTTTGTGCTCACAAAGCCTCAACCCCCCTGCACCTCTGCTCTCAGTTATTTCTCACTGGTGCTCCTTCTCTCTGAATAACCTGGTGAAACCAGGGAGGACAGGCTAGTTCAGCAGAGTGCCATGGTAATTCCCTGATTCACTCCTTTTAGATATAAAAATGCTGTCAGGATCCACTCAGGTATTTCAGATCCACTGAGCCTAGTTCCAGGAGTACTCAGAGACCCATTGAAAGAACTGAAGGAATCATTAGGAAGGACACTACCTCCTCCTCACAGGGCAATAAGCCAGGACTCAGCCCAAGATAAAGAAGAATCCCAGTTTCTCTTCTCCTTCCTCATCTATCAGATATTGAAAGTCAGTGTCATTTCCTTCAATATGTATTTGGCCAAAGAAACAAAAAAACAAAAAAACCAAAAAAAACACAATATAAAACAAAACAAAAGTCCCAAGGAAATCAGTTTTCTCCCTGATTTCTCACTTAGGAAAGAGCTTGGAGTGTTTGCCCTATTTCCTGGATCAGGGCTTTAAGAACTTTTAGGAAACAATCCAGAAGTGCATCAACACTACAGAAACAAAATCTCCAAGTCTTGAAGATGCTGACTTCTCAAAGGAAAGCAACAGGGATGACAGGGGATTATTTACCTTGTCAGGAAAACTGTACCAGATTCTCACACTCCTTTGGTACTGCTGGAACCAGCAATCTGCATTTCTATTCCAAAACTCACTTCTCCAAATTACAGAAAACACTGCCAAGCCAGGAATCACTTGGGTTCCAAATGCTAAGCTTATTAACTGTGGTATTAAACAGCATATGAAATGTGTGTGATGAGATTGACCACACAACTCTTCAAATCACCAGAACTTCTGGGAAGAGAAGAAACCCTCTCCCAGAATTATTTCCTTTCACAGTTCAGCTCAAAAAACCTAGCATTATCCTCAATCTTTGAATACCAAAAATCAATTAAAAAAAATGTTTCTAAGCACAAATTTATGGGATTTATCATGGGATATAAAAAAATATATGTTTTTGGTAAGGCTGTCCCAGAAAATAAAGACTTTCTTACTGAAGGAAAGACATTGACAGGACGGTCTAGAGAGTAGCTGTCTGTTCCCTCTGCTGCAGACATCATTCCAAATGTAATCATAAGAGTTCTTTCCAGAGAAATAATCATTAACAATTAATTATGTAAAGAAAAATGTCACCTTACTTCTCCATATACACCTTCAATAGGATAAACGCAATGTTAAAACAAATGGAATGTGGCAAATCTTACAGGAATTTGAATACAAAGGAAATAAAGCACTAAATAAATAAATAAAAATGTTCATTTACTTACATTTGGATCTTCTTCCAAGGTGAGGAAGAGAGTGTAACCCCTAAATTCAAAGATAATCATGGAGAAACTTCAGTAATTTAGAAAATATACACAAAGAACCTGAGCCCATTCCTATTCAAGGAAGAAGACAAGACAGAGGTGATAAAGAGAGGAAAATCTTTTTACTTTAGCTTGCTTCACTTAGGGATTCTGGAAACTTGGTCTACTAAGGTTTGGTACTTATTTACTGCTGGAAATGCAATTTATCTTGATGGGCAGAAGTTCTCCACACCTCCAGACTCCAAAACAGCCACATCCACCTAGAAAAGTTAAAATAGAATCTCTGAATAAAGAAAAAAAAATATAAAAAAAAAATATCCCAACCAACACAAACCAATAAACACTTTTCTGTCCCATCAGGACCAAGCAGGGAAAAGCCACCCCTCAGTGCCTGTTTGGATTTCAGGCTGGCAGGAAGCTCAGTCCCTCTGTTCCTGGTGGAATTCCCCAATTCCCACCATCAGCTGTGGCAAAGACAGAGTTTGGTCCCTTGCATTGTTTGCAGCACACCTTGAGCTGCAAAGGAAATGAGACCGTCAGGAAATTTCACCAGATTTGGAAATGAGAAAGGAAAAGAAGTAATAGAAAACAGAGAGAAATAATCCAATTCACAGCCACAGTGCAATCAAAAAGTGAAATAAATCTGACCCACCAAACCGCTACATTCTTTTAAAAAAAGTGAATTTTTCCAAGTACTGAAGAACAGAATTAAACCAAGTACAAAGCTTGTGATTTGGGGTATAAAATTTACTTCAGCCACTGCAGCACTGAGTGAAAAGGAAACAGCACTGCCAGTAGCAAAATCCAACATGCCCTTTGAATACAAAATTATGATAATGTTGTTGGGCAGCCAAGAGAAGCCCTTGCCTGCCCTGAGGAATTTCATGAAACAAATTTAATTTCCTTGCAACTGAAAAAAAAAAAAAAAAAAAAAAAGAAAAAAAAAAAAAAAAAAAAAGAAGTTGGAAGCTCATGATATCTACAACTAGTCTTAATGCATGATTGATTTTTTAATCTGAAAATAGTGCATGTGTGTGCACATGGGGTTAAATGCAGCAAGGATAGAAGCAATTCCTCTTCAGACACCAGACACATTCTTCACCCTAATACCTAAGAGCATCCTGGTTTAGAAACTACCACATTATCAGTCCACACTGTCCTAAACTCCCCCTCTTTCAGGTCATCACTGGATAAACACACTGAAATCAATGGAAATATTCTATTTGTTAAATTTCAGTTTATGGCTTTGGTAGACAATCTTTTTTCCTGCATCTTGAAGAAAATTGTCTCCAAAATTCATGCTCCTCTTTTAACTGAGTCATTGCAGTTATTGATTTGCAATTATTGCACTGTTTGGGGTTTTTCTGTTGGAAATATGCTTCCAGTAGCATGCAGGGAAATATCCACTTTAAAATTAATTTATGGTCAGGAGACTGACATTGTGGAAATTTCTGGGTCTCAATTTTGAATTGCACAGGGTGAAGCAGGAATTTATTTTGGATTCACTGCTGGACCTTGGCCAGAGCAGGAGAGATGTCCAACACTGGGAATCATTATTAAGGAAATTCTTATTGCAGAGTGACACAGGAGGTGGAAGGAATAATTTTGGTATTTTAAACACCAAGTTTGCAAGTTGAGAGATTGAAGAAGAGCAAATAGAGCCTCCTACAGCCATTTCCACAGGGATATTTTCCAAATGTAATTCCACTCAGCCTAAGACAGGCAGAGGTTTTCACTGACACCTGTTCAGGGAGAAGAAACACCTGGTCTTTGGAGAAGAAATCCCAAACTGATGATTGTTCAGCATAAATTTTGTAAAGTAAATGGGAAGGCTCCCTCTTGTGTAAAAGGCAGGAAAAAATTAAAATGATAGCTGCAAGTAATAACATTTTGATAAAGCTTAAAATACAAATCTGCTTTTCTTTCCCAGACATAAATAGTTTGTAACTGATTGATAACTTGCATTGCAATAATTTTGTTCCACTTGAAGCAAGATCAATTTCAAGTTGCTATTTCCTTGCCAATAATGTGACTCAGCAATTAGGGAAGGGGAATCAGAGAATCTGAAGCTGTAAATGTTACCAAATTCACTAAAAGACATATCTTGATTTAGCAATGTGTACAATGAGAGATTTCTGCAAGACATGTTGCCTGTCTGGAATGACTCAAATGGATAGATATGGCAAGGGCTGTGAATGCTTACAAATATTTAGATAGATGTTCACTAGACACTCTAAACAGCCCTGCATATTTCTACAGTGTAGTTCTCATTTTTCAGTGTGATATTAAAAAAAAAAATTCTGTTCTGTAGATTAGTGACAGTTTTGTTTTAAGAAAAAAAAAAAAGAACATATAAAAAGGAAAAGAAAATAACAATAAATCAGAACCAGGTTCAGAAAAATTCCAGTCCATAACAAGCCAGGATTAAGCCAAGGGTAAATTTTGTTTCAAATACATACTTGAATCATAAACTCTAATCTGACCTGATTTGGATTTCAATGCACAAGTCTCACCACTCAAATTCTGTTTAAAGCCAAGTGTGTTTTCAAAGCAGACCTGCACTGGAGAATTAATCATCCATCTCCAGATTACAAAGCCATTTTTTTAACAGTGTGCAGACACCATCACAAGACCCAGGCACTTGGATGCTGCCTGGAATTGCAGGCAGCCATGCATCTAACTGGAATTTGGGGTCTGAGAATGTCCCAGCAGGCAGGGATACACTGCAGCTGGACCCTCACTGATGCCTGTGCTCCTTCCCAGATTCCAGCTGGTCACTGGTGTACTTGAAATATCCTGATCACATGACTGATTTTATCTCAGACTCCTGAATAATTAAAATATTTTATGGAGTAAGTTTAAAAAAAGAACAATTCAAGTGCAGAAGTCATAAAAGTCATGTGTGTGGGGAGTCTAGATAGCAAAGGTCAAAATATTTAAAAGAGATCAGTATAACAATAACTATTTTACAATGCTTTCAATCTACTTTTTTTTTTTTTTTTTTTTGTGATTGTTGCTATTTAAGGAGCTTATTCAAAGGTCAGTGAAGTCAGAGGGAACCTTTCTATTTACATCCACAGGCTTTGGATTCAGCCAACAGCTTAACAAGTATTCTGGGACAATTTTTGGATTAAATCATCTGCACAAATAAAGGCTTAAGCATCTCTGATGAAGCAATATAGATTTCAAATTGCAAAGAGTCCTCAGACAAAGGATGAAGATACCTGATTATAAAACCCTGGAGGTGTAGCCACTTCTGTATTTTCCAAAAAAATGCTGGAACTATAACAATGATACTGCAGAAGCAGCTTTATCACAACTAGAAAAGCTGCAGTCCCAGGTTTGGAAAGAAAGAGAGGGGAGCCAAGTACAACATTCTCAGGAGATACACTTATGCAAATATAACATCCAGCAGCTTCCAGTATGGTTGTGCTCCATTGTCAAAGGACAAAAGGGGCCCATAAATCTATGAATGTTCTCAGGTCACCTTTTAAAAATTATTTTGTGAGATTTGGTGAAGTTCTACGACCCAAAAAATTGAGTAGATCAACGACATGCTACACTTTGCATTGCCACTTACAGTGACAAATTGAACTTCCAATAAAAATTGTAAAAAAAAGCAGGAGATAACTAGATAAAGCAATCATAGTTTCTATAAAGTGTTTTTCACTGGGTTTCCTCTGCCATTCACCCTTTGCACCACTCAGCAGGTCAGAGCTCTGCAGGTTCTCACGTAGGTCAATGCCATGGAGAGATTTGCTGCCAAAGCTCTTTGTCAACAGGGTCTGCCTCCCCAGGGCTAACCAAACACACTAATGTGCATTTCCCCCCACTGCAGACTTCAGACAAAGCTCTGATTTCAGGCTGAGCAGAGCTGAATTGCCCAGAGTTTAAGTCAGGTTAATGCACTGGAAGTGGATCAGGAGATGAGAGCAGCCGCTGCCAGAACCATCCCCGAGCTCTGGGAGCATCTCAGGAGCTTCCCCAGAGCAGCTCCAGAGTGGGCTCTGAACCACAGCTCTGAACACACTGCATGTGGAGTTCAAAGGGTGATCATGCTCTAAATCCTTGTTTTCTTGGGCACAAGGCCCTCAGTGGGTTTCTCTGGGAAGAACCACTCAGCCTTTGTCTCCTGCAGAGAGTGCAGCCAACTGCTCAGCCCCTGGCAGTGTCATCTGTTTAAGGCCTCACAAACATATTCAGACCTCACTTCTGTTCCTGATTTTCCTCCTGTTCTATTTATTTCCATCCCTAAAAAAAAAAAAAATAAAAAGGAAAAAACCCAACACATAATAACAATAACAAAGAGTGCTCGAAAGCAGAAGATTTAACTGAGAATGTATGACTAAAAACATATCTGAAAAACTAGTAGGGCTTTTATTCTAATAAAAAAAATCCATGAAATTAAAAGGAAAATGCCTTTTAGGGCATACAAAATAGATTCCATGGGTTATCTGTATATTTGGAAATGCTCCTTAACCCGCCAAGAATTAAATAAGGTCAAATTTCTTAGGTCTGGAGAAACTCAGATCACAAATCTGAGAGATCACATAAAACTCACTTTATATCTGATGACAAAAGGAATTATTTATCCCATAGAAATACCCTCAAGATTTGATGACAAAAATAAAGTTTGTGACTTAATAATCCCAGTTACTGCCATTTCCTCTTTATCCTGAAAATTCCAGAATTAAGACACTTCTAGGCCAATATGGAAAAAGACTGACCTTTTCCCAGTTTTTTGGCTTGGCTTTCTTTCTCTCTAGAAAGCAGAGTAATTTATTTTGGCCTGCTCTCTCTGGAGAAGAAATTCCAAAATCTTCTCACACCCTCTTCCTCCTAAGGACTCCTGCCCTCAGCTGGAGCAGCAAATCCATCCCTGGTCCTTACTCATTAGAATTTCCATCACATCTATGTTGTTTCAAAGCAATGCTGAATGTGCAGTGAAATGTGTTTGCTCACATTTGGTGGAGACATTACCTAGATTAAGGATTTTTGCTTCCCACCTACCCCAGTATCTTTATCCAGGACTTGCCAGCTAATATTTGCAGTGAAAAATTACATGGAAGAAAGTGATCTTTCCAGCTGATGCCCTGGTGGTAATTGGTCAAAACAAGCTGGGCAGGAGAGAGGACAGAGAGGGATATCCAGGTAGCATCTCCTAGCTAAAAAAATCTGGAATTTTCTTTTTCTTGTCACCTCAGGCAGCACTGGCCCCACTGCCCCACCAGTGCCTTGCTCAGCTGAGATATGAGTGAAGTTGGAAACAGATCTCAGTAAACCTTTGCAATTCACTGCCAGACACTCCAGGGAATTCACAATGTATGGCAACAAAACTTGTTTTCTTGGTAAGAGCAAAGCTTAACTATTCCTTCCCAGCATTTTATCTCCTAAAGTGTAACCATGCATGGCTACAGACACTGATGCAAGCTCATCCAAAGCAGTTTGGAAAAACAAGAGAAAAAATAAAAGCAGTGATTTTGACTGCTTGGTTTGAACATCTGTTTCACAGATTCTTTTTTCTTGTCAGTGCTTTTAAACTTTGTTAGCTATGAAGAAGGTTTTATGTAGGTGAACTCAAATTCAATAGGAGAGCAGAAGGGAACACTGCACTGAGGAACTGGATATTACCAGATAGATTTCAATATATCAGGTCATCATTTTATAAAAGCTGCTCTTTCCCTCAATATTTGGAATTTAGATTTATTTGCTTTGATTATTGGAAATTGGCCTCTGACCAAATACATTTTAGAAGCAATTTCTTCTTTTTTTCTCTACATAAGTAGCAAGATCAGGGGGTATAACCAAAGTCAGCCACAGGTAATGCAAAGGGCAGTCACCTGTTGGGGACAGCAGCATGGACATGGCTCTGGGGCCCACTTTGTCTCAAAAAAAATGTATTTTAGCTGGACAACACAGAAAATTGTCTGAAAAGCAGTAGAATTTTGTCTCATGTGGCACTACATCCAAATAAAAACAACATAAATCCAGACAGCCTCTTCAAACACTGATCATCTGATGCTTTTTTTGGAACTTAATTCCATGTTAATATTCATATCGTCCTTGCATAGCAAGAAATTATTGCAGGTACATGAGAGCACAAGAATCCAACCACAGAAGGGTCAGAAGTGTTTCAGGGGCATGGTTTCAAACATCAAATCCACCCAACACAAACATAATGCTGAATGTTGATAGCTCTGCACTGAAGATCTTTCTGTTCATCCCTTGTCTGTTAATCAAGATTTTTTCTGTTTCCAATGAAAACCAATTGTTACCACAGCTGTACAATAAAACTGGAGAATGCATTAGCCCTGCCTGTCCCAATTACAAATTATTGTAATTTTGCATTATGTATTATGTATAATTGTATTATGCTCAGCCTTACTCCTGGCCAAGGACAATAACACACCTTAAGGCAACAAATTTCTAGAAATGCTAACTGTGGATAGACACACAGGTGTTATCAGAGCAGAGACATCTCTCATGACTCATTTTCTGTCTTCATTGCTTGCAGACCTCCATTGTGTTTTCAAAGATGCAAAGCATCCTCATGGATGGATGTAAGGGAGTGTGTTCAGGGAAAAATCCACAGATAAAAGATGACTTGTTTTTAATATTCTAAAGATATGAGAATATAGATATTTAACTTTTTTTATATATATACTGGGAAATATAATAAGAAGGCAAGGAATAGAAAACAGGGACCATATCCTGGTGAAAGAGTGAAACATATTTTTTTATATATTCCTTCCTATTTATCCCAAGGTCACAGTGACAATTCTTTGCTTGAAAAAATTCTTTCATTCTCAATTCCTCAGCTTATATTCAAATTCTAAAGTAAGACCAGGCAAGGATTTAAAGAAATCCAAACTATCTAACTTTTTTTTAAATATCAGATGAATTATTTTTCTATTACAATGCAGATAAAACTGTCAAAGGCAGCAAAAGAAAGAATGAGAGAAGAGGAAGGGGCAAATGAACATAAGGACATCCTCCTACCATCAGGAAATCTGACTCTGCCCTGAGAAGTCAGGACACTGCACAAGAATGCCAGAAGGTTGTGGGGATTTGGCTTTATCACCACACTTATAAAAACAGCCCCAAAGTGTGCAAAGTGTGTGGGTGAAGATGGAACAGGAAATCACAGCATTTATCTGGACTGGGGTGTTCAAGCAAGAAGCCAAGCAAATTGCAGCTTCCAATTGCTCCACACCGTGTTTTTGAGACTTATCCCAAGGTTTTTTGGTGAAATTTGAGTCCCAAATCTGCTTTGTCTTTCTTAGAACTCAAACACTGTCCTTTATTCTCATTAACAAGCAGCTGCCTCTCACTGTTTTCTCTGTATTTTGGTGACTAAGCTGCATTGAATGGTCTCTCTAATCTGAGTATTTCATGGAAAAGTGAGTTTCTGCAAATTTCCTGTGAGAGGTCCTCAAAGTCAAAAGCTCTCATGTCACAGCACCATCATAAAACCTCTCCTGAATGCTTCAATGCCATTCTGTGAGCTCTTCACAGACAATAAACATCCTGGAACCTTCAAATTCCCACAAAACCTGCAATTCCCAGGCAGTTTTCCATGCTGGCTGACACCCAGAGGTTCAGTTCATTATCTCCTTCACCAAAGCCCACGTTTCATCTGAAGGTAACATCATCCTTCAGCTTTAATTCTGCTTGAAGATAGGTCCTGGGGCTGAACAACAAGATTAAGAAGCAGAAGGTCAAACAGCAGACTAAACAAAGCATCCTGCACCCTGAGAATTAAGCAGGGGCACAGGAGTACTAAAGCAACATTCTGTGCTTGTTATCACTGCAAAAAGCAAATCCTGGCCTGCTCTAAACTAACATCACATCCAGCAGAACTGAAGCACAGATGATAAAGGTGATGATGCAGATAAGACAATGAAAAATCAATCTCTGCTCAGAATCTCTCTATTTACAGCCTATAAGATGAACTGTGAGGATGATAAACAGAGCAAAGTGACCTAGGGAATACTTTGCCCAGATATATAAATTTTTTTTCTCACATTCACTCCCAGTCCCCAGAGCATGACAGCAACAACTTCTTTATAAGTTTAGAGTTTTCTTTACAGCTGCAGAGATGAGAAGGATAAAGACTTCACTCACTTTTCAGAAAAAAAAAAAAAAAAGAACATTTTTCTTCTAGGAAAAACACAAGCATCCTCACATACACTGTAAATTGCATATGAAATAAAGAAACTGTTCAAATGGTTCTTGTTTTAAAACCCTTTTCATTATAAATTTTAAATGCTGAAAGCCTCTGTAGCTAGAGGAGCTAAAATGCATTGCAAACCACTGAGACAACAATCAGACACCAAGGAGTAGTGCTGAGCAATTCCCAGATAAATGGCTTTTCATGGCTTCCAGGTAAGTGTCACAACTCAGGCACCTTTGAGCAATCTGAAGCTGCTGAGCAAGGCAGGACCACAGAGATTGGATACTGGGAAAAACTTCTTCACAGAAAAGCTTCTGGAAAGGGGCTGACTCACCTTCCCTGGAGGTAACTAAAAGATCTCTATGTGGCATCTGGGGACATGGTCAGTGGTGGGCTTGACAGTAAAGGCTGGACTCAGTGACCTAAAATGGTCTTTTCAGCCTAAATGGTTCCATGATTCCATGAAAACAGGAAGAGCAGATTGCAAAGCAAAAGGCAAGATGAGAAATGCATTGCTCAGGAGAACTAGAAGAATCACTACAATATCATTTTTATGAGAGTAAAGGTAGCCAGCATCCCCATGTAGAGTGAGATTATGGGTGTGAGGAAGAAAGGAAATTGATATGGCAGTTTCACCCTCAGGAGAACAAATGCTGGTTGTAAAGATAAATAACTGAATCTTCCATGAATAACATGGGTTTTTATGTGCTACAAACCACTCAACATATACATATTTCTGGAATCTATTAGCAATACAAACTGCAGCATCGTGAATTGTAGTTTTAAGCTCACCTTTGGTATTTTTGCAGCAGGACCAGAGTGATCACTTTAGAGAACATTTGCTCATTGCCATTGCAGTTTTGTCCTTTTCAGGCTGCCAGTGAGAGTTCATTCTGCTGCAGGGGCTGCTCAGCATCACTCCTGCATCACCTTGGGCTTGTTCCTTGGAGGACATGTGCCAAAAGTGTTCCTCTCAGGGGTGTTTGCTGTTGTAGAGTAACAGAGGTGGACACACAGGTGCTGTGTGGCTTTTTTATGTGTGTTATGGAGGCTGCTTTGCTGGTATTTGTAGGGATTTGTAGGAAAATCCAGCACAAATGGTTCTGGGCAGGTGCCTTTCAATACACATCCTTCTCAAACAGAGTTGAGAAAGCTTAATGGATTTTCACACAAGGACCAGAGAAAAATGGTGTTTAAGAGGTGTGAGGCTACACAGACTCCATTCATACTGAAATACTTCCTCATCAAATTCAAGTAGTTTTCCCAAAAGCATGCTTCTACCTCTGGAAAAGTATTCCTTGTGGGGAAAATTCCCTTCAGAAGAGTTTGATTCCTCTCCTGCAGATGCAAGTGTATCTGAGCCTCAGCTAGGACTTGCCAGCTCTCACTATGGTTGATGAATTTAACAGCAGCAGTGACACCAGCTGCAATTCTTCTTTATAGATAGTTATCTATATTTACTCCTGACAAAAATCCCCATTCTTCAGCACAGAGATAAAGTTAGTCATGCTCCTTTCTTCTTTAGTCTGAGAAAGAGGTTCCAGGGCAATGCAGCAGATTAATCCTGCAGTTGTACCTCCAGTTTTAGAATGGATTTTAAATCAAAATGGCAGTGAGAGGCAGAGAAAAGGGATTTAAATAGAACCTGCTAGATTTTAGAGCACTGATTAGGTCAGTAACAGGCAAGTCTAAACCTTGCATGCATTCCTGCAGAGTTCCAGGGGAAAATCACCCAAGTATTTTCAAAAAATTACAGTTTAATGCAGTTGGTTTCCCACCTCAAAGGCTCATGGCACAGGCATCATGCTGAGCTTCAAACCTTGGTGTCTAAGTAGAAACAGCCACCAAAACACAGATTTGCTTGAGTACAGAATCATTTTCAATAGCATCATTCAATCTCAAAATCTATTATTAACAACTGAGCTAGGAGGAGATTTTGTTCCATAATTAAAGAGCCTGAAGTGTTATTCCCAACTCTTATGGAAACCATGGCAGAGCTAGACCTGACTGCTGGTGCAAGTGCTCCAGCAATCACTGCTTTGTATTTAAGATTTAAATGTCTTTCTGCTGCTAACTCTAGATCTGTGTGTTTCCAAGTGCTCTCACACAGCTCCATGCCATTGCTTAGCTGACAATTATTGCACAGAAAGTGGATCCCAGCTGGCAAGACCCAGATGACTTTTCAAGCCAAGGTTCAGTGAAAATGTGGATCCTATTAATAACACTCTGGGTTTGCAAATTCAGAAAATTTGGTCTAAATGAGAGGAAGTGATTTTATGCAGACATTAAGAGTCAAAGCTACCATCTGTAGATAGAAGAACTTACCTGGCACTCATCAAACTATGCAGCAGCAGTGCCCACAACAACATGGTTGATATTTGCCAATTATTAGTTTCAATCCCTCTTTCCCCCATGCTCCATATCTGCTACCCTTGAGCTTATCAATAATCTGACAAACCAGATTATAATATTCAATAAGACATCCCTCTGTAACACCAAAAGCTTTATAGAACCAGCCCACCCTGTGGTTGCATATAGGCTGGTGGAAATAGATGAATAAAGGATTTGAATTCTGGGGAGGTGTCAGCATTAGGTTTGGTAAGCCAAAAGCTGCCATGTCTAAATCTTCACCCTTTAACTAGAAAACAGCTACAAGTTTTTGTTTTGGTTTTTTTTTGTTTTTGTTTTTGGTTTTCTTTTTTTTTTGTTTTGGTTTTTTTTTTGGGGTGTTTTTTTTTTTTTTTTTTTTTTTTTTTTTTTTTTTTTTTTGGTTTGTTTTTGGTTTTTTTTAAATTTAGCATTTCTCCCTTTTTACCCATGGCTACTTGTCCTGTTCCTGACTCTACAGTCCCCCTCATGCTGTCAGTGATCAATTTGGTGGTCTTCCCACCAAGATTTTTATCTAATATCTGACCTGGTCTTCCCCAAAATCTATCATGTTATGGCATGGAAAAAGCAAATGGCAGTGAGGTTCCAGCACAGCACAATTAGCCTGTGAATTTTCAGCAGTATCTCATCTTGCCACACAAGGGGAATTTTTCTTCCCCCAAGGGTCCTCAGATATCAGAGCACCAACACTAAGAGCAAAGCCAGCCTGCACACAAGCTCACAGGTATCACAGCCAGGACCAGAACTCTCAGTTTGGGACAGCTTTTCCATTTAGAGTGCTTGACTTGCATTCACTGAGCTGGAGGAAATTGCCTTATCAGGCCTTTGTTGGAGAACTGGCAGATCCTCCTGCCTGCTTAGCCAAAGCTAAACTGTGCTTGATCCCCTCAGCAAACAGATATGCTCAGAAAGGGGGGGACATTCTGCTGACAGGGAACCAGGTTCAGTTTTATCTTTGCTGTTGACACATTTTGATGCTGACCAAGTCACAGCTGGGCAATGGCTGCTGTAAATCCATAGCCTGCTGCTGTTCATGCCATTCTCCTGACTTGCCATCTCTCTTCCTGGAGCTTGGTGTCTCTTCAGAAGAACTTCCACAGAGCACCAGAACCTATCTGTGCATCTCAGGCCCCAAGAAAACTGCATAATCCAAGCCATAACCTTCTCCTCCAGCTCTAGCCTTGCCATGGAAAGCATCAGCCACATCTGCCAGAACATCCCTCCTACCTGAGACAGGTGCTGCTGACCCCACCCTTGACACTGCAAATGAGAGCAGCAGTTCATCCACACCATGAACATTGCTTAATAAATGTTACAGGTTCTGTACTTCAGTGCAACTAAGCCAAGGACAACCAACAACTCTCAAATTAACAGCAGAGACTTGGTGCAAAGCACTGTTTTCATGGACAGAGATTTCCCAGGGTAGTTTTCATGCTCCACCCTGGGAGATTAGAAACTCAACAGCTCCTCATGGAATTATTGAGAGGCAGGTTTGAGATGCTCATCTGACCACCTAGAATGCAGCAGTGCTTTTCTGTGTGGAGAAGGAAATGTCAGCAGGTGAACATTGAATCTGTCCCCCATTTCCAGATGGAGCATTTCTTTTCCAGTAAAGTTCCTCTGAATCAGGTTTCAACCTGCAGCCCTTCCTGAAGGGACCTGGAATCTCCCAGCCATGCAAATTCTTCCCAGCATGTGCACAGTTTGAGAAGTAATTTTTAAAGAAGCAGAATTGGTTTTAAAATTTTTAGCTTGTGGTCTTTTCCTTCAAGTGGTGGGCTCTTACCTCCCCTTTTATTTTCACTTCTGCCACTGAAACTTCTTTTCACAAGTTCAAGATAAATGCAGAAGCCAAGTCACACACAGAGGATGACATTTTCAATAAACACCCACACTCACATTCAGCTAAAAGCCAAGCTCTATCCCCAACTAAAGGGAAATAAATTGAGAAAAAACCACGTTCCAAAATTCCAAAGCATAATTCTAGCTGAAGCTTTTCAGCATCACAGCTGCATCAGATTGTCCCAGACCAAACCTACACAGGCCACTGAACCAAAGGTTTATGAAAACACAGCTTAGAAACACAAACTATCCCTACAGCTTCAATGAAGCTAGCTCCAAACTCTTGCTGCAGCAGTCTGATGGTTTGGTTTTGTTTCTAACAACTAATTCAGTTTATATATCCTTCCCAATGACTGACATGAGACAGTCTGGGATCTCTTTGTAGACTTCATGGCTTAGAGAGAAGCAATTCACTGTATCTGATTCTCATTAATACCTCTGGTTTTTCCATTAGCATCAACATGTCAATCTGGTGACATCACTTGGAAATCCACATTTTGGTAATTAACAGTTGTGAAATAAGGACTTTAAAACCACCACTTTTAAACCACCTGGATTTAGGTGGTTAATCTTTCATTTGGGTAGTTGGAATAGGGGTAGGGAAGACAGGAGAAAATAGAAATAAATAAAAAATACAAAATAAATTTTAAAAAAACCCACAAAAACCTGAACCTGGAACAAGTTTTAAGACCAATTTGAGTATTCCTCCAGGAATAAAACCCAACCTAATGATAAGTCTGTCTTGCTTACTTGCAAATGAGCCATATGACAGCTTTATGTACCCTGGGGAAATCCTGCTGCCTTATTTTTCTGTTTCTCACTTTTAAAAAGTGGATATAATAGTACTGATTTGACTTGTGAGCTTGAAGTAAAGATAAAACTCTTCAGCTGATCACAGACTTTAGGGCAAAAAATTAAATCTTTTAGATGGAGCCAAGAGTAATAGAAGCAGGGTGGTAAAAAAGAAAAAAACAGCAAAACAAAACAAAACACAAGACAAAATTCTAATGGAATCTCAAGTGGCCAAACTTCAAACATGTAGTTTCTCCTCCCACTCTGAAGGTGAGAGAACTCTTGGTTTGTTTTTTTTTGTTTTTTTTTTTTTTTTTTTTTTTTTTTTTTTTAAACTATTTTTATTTGGAAATGAAGAAACAAAGCTGAGGAGGAGTAGACAAGGCAGAGATCTCAGCTCTGGCACTCAGAGCATTCTCAGCACTCTTTCCAAGTGACATCCCCCACCCATCCCTGTGGATTATGCACGATGATATGACACAGGGTTTAAGAAGGGTCTATACACCACAGCTCAGCAATGCACAGCCCACACAGCTGGAGCACAATTATGAATTAATCAGCCCAGTAAGATCTCCAGGGGAGCACAGTGACCCTCCCTCCCTGTGCACAGACACCTCCAGAATGGGCACACAGAGCTGCAGGAGCATCTCTGCTGCTCCATGGCTCAGAGCTGGCCATCCTGCAAACACAGCAAATGCAAATTAGGTGCCTGCTTAAATATTGCTTAAACATTCCCCTCTCTGACTGAATGTTCCCCTTTCATCCAGGCTTTGCTGGAGCAAATTGCAGTGGTGGGACTGAAGCAGCTCAGATTCCCTGCTGCTCCTTCTGCACCCAAGCTCCTCAGCTGGGGTTTGCATGTTGAATCTCACTCGTGTTCCTGCCCCCTGAAACACTTTTACTTGCCATGTTTTTCTCATGTGTGTCTAAAAAGCACCACAGAGCCATGGAAATTTTAAGGTGTGTCTCTACCTGTCTGCACTGTGGTAGCACAGACACCTTCCTCTCTGAGGCCAAGTGCTCAAGCCATGGTCAGTCCAGTGCATCCCTGGTTGTGAAAAGGACCATAATTTATGGCAATCTCCCAGTCTGGGCAGGATCAATGCCTGACTCACCCCAAACACACAAACCTTCCTCCTCCTCTGCTCCCATGCCCAGAGATTTTGGACAACAGACCATCATTCAGCAAGACATCCACAAAAAAGGGGAAGGTGTTTCCTGTATTCCCCAGTCACCCAGGATGGGTGAGGCACCAGATACAGCTCCTGCCCTCCCCATTCCCACCTCTGGTGGCCCCAACACCCCACCATGGGGTGGCAGAGATGCACCAGGAGAGAGGGCACTGTACAACAAAAGACATTCAGAAATGTTTTGCCAAAAAGCAGAGCACCTTTTACATTGTTCTTTCAAAGTCTGGCATCAAACACAGCAAAAAGCAATTGTTCAACATTTATATAATATTAAAGAGGTTGTTTTAAGGGGATGCTTTAATGCTTCTCAATAGTTTTTTATGCTTGGTTGGAACAGTTATCATTGACCTCCAAAGCAATTAAAAATAGGTTTCTGCTCCTTGGTTGAATTGATAAAATAGCTTGAAATCTGAGTGGTTCTGGGCAAAAGAGTCAACACTTCTGTGAAAAAGAAAACCAGCCTAGGTCTGAATTCCTGTTTCCTTTCTCCTGCCTGACTTCCTGGTAAATTGAATCAAAGAAGGGGAGCTTCATTTCTGCTCACTCAAAGTCATGCCTGCTCCTGAAGGAATGCCTTTATTGCCCATTTGAAAAGTCAGAATGTACTGCACTGCATAAAAATGATTTATACTTGCAGCTTACAAAAACAGGGTTTGGAATAGATCTAAATGAGGTTTAAGCATCTCTCACACATCCCAGCCTGAAGGAGCAACCTAGCAACAACCTTTAGCATTTTGCAAACATTTGCTACTAATTATGGGTTCTTAGAACAATAATACAAGGCTCCATGTTTGACAGAAAGATGCCAAAAGCAGCCTCAAAAGTGAGCCTTAGCCTTTAATTTAAACAAACACCATACAAATTCTCAAACATACATTGCAAAGGCTTCCCAGAACACTGCTCTGATTAATGGCTCCAAAAGCTCAGCTGTCAAGCATTAAAATGCAGGCTGAGAAAAAGCTAAATAAAAACCCTTTGAGTCCTTTCCCTGCTCCTTCAGCAATGGCAGCACAACAGGGCAGCCCCAGCAGAGCTCCCCAGAGCTCTGGGCTGGTTTAGGGGCTCCCACACCTGATTCCAGCCAGGTAATCCCTGACTGGCTGCTCCATCCAGCCCCAGCTCTGATCTCAGCCAGCCTTTCATGGCTCATCCCTTCCCACCACCAAAGCTCCTCTGTTACTGCCTGAGCTTCTTTCAGCCTTCAGCTCATCTCTGGAAGAACTTCTGCTCAGGATGAACCTGGATCTTAAGGAAAAATATCATCTGATCAGCTCCTTGCTGAGAAAACCAGGGTCAATCAATATTTGTGGTTATCTTTTATCTCTTCTCTTCTCTTCTCTTCTCTTCTCTTCTCTTCTCTTCTCTTCTCTTCTCTTCTCTTCTCTTCTCTTCTCTTCTCTTCTCTTCTCTTCTCTTCTCTTCTCTTCTCTTCTCTCTTCTCACTTTATTCAACATTTAACTGTTAAACACTATTTAACAATTCCTAGGTAATTTTTTTAAATAAAATTGTGGCCACAGCCTCTCTGATGCATTTTCAATTTTCTTTATCAAAGGGTAAGGAACGTGTTACAAAACTGTTCTTTTTGTCTTTAGTGAAAGAACTTAATTGTCTTAGAAGCTTCAAGAGCAGAATGACAGAAGAGAGTAAACACAGCAGATTTTTGGCATTGACTACTATTCCAGTGATTTAAATGATGGCAGAATTACTTTTACTCACAGAAACTGAGAATGTGAGAAGCATCAAGGAAATTTTCCATACTGGAAATCCCTCCTGTCCGTGGGAAGGAGAGTAAACAAGGAGTTACAGACATTTTAGAGACAGGTTTTGATATCCCTCTAAAGAAAAGCCATGGGGCTTTTTCAATATTTCATCAAAATACTGAACCTGCAGCTGCTTGATCATCATCCTGCTGTGTCTTATGGTTTAATTTGGAGGATTTGGGGAGCTAGAGAGGTGAAGTAAAAAAAAACCAAAAAAAACCCAAAAAACCTCTGCTGTATCTTAACTTCCCCCAGGAAAAAATCCAAACAATAATCCTTGGATCTGAGTTTTCTGGAAGTTTGGGAAAAGCTAAACTCCAAGTGCTGCAGTTCTGGGCAGTCCTCACCTGCATTATATTGGATTATCAGAGGTCTGGATTATAATGAGATCACATAGATATTGAATTAAAAACCGCTGGGTTTGAAAAATTTGATAGTGATGGAAAATAATGATTTCTTTTCTTTGTGCTTCAGGGGAAAAAAAAATGCATTCTGAAGTAAGCAGGCTTCTACCCAAAGGCATCTGAGGATTCCACTAAATTATTGGCTTTGGTTTATGAAACAGAATGTTATACAACAAAAGCTGAATTCTGTTCTGCTGGATTGTTCAGAAATGACTGGTATGTCTAACTCTCTGAAAAATGCTGGTGATAAACTCCTTGCATTATAACCCTTATGAAAGACAGAAAACTGGCCTTTTTAATGAAAATTTTGATAAATTTTGATAAAGTGTACTGTGTACTATGATTTTATCATTAGACAAAGACTGAGATGAGCAGCTGCAACAACATTGAACAATCCAACTAGAAATATGGAAGGGGACAAAGTTTGCCATCAGATCTGGAATTAATGACAAACACATCTTTAGCCAGTGCATTGTTTAAAACACACCTGGTGGTGCTAGTTTTTGAAGATACACTAGTAATCTTCTTAAATTTTGGCTTTCAATGGGCTAGAACAGCAGAGCAGACTGGGCAACAGGAGCTCTGCTGCTCGTGCACATGGCAGCTTGTGATTCACAAAGAACTCTTTGTGCATCTCTGACATCCTTCATCCTCTGTGCTGGAGAAGACAGTGCTTCCAAACAGCCTGGTCAACACTCAAGCTGTGAGGCTTCCTGTTGTTTGTGGCTCTCTGCATGCCTTTTCCAGAGCTTCCAGGGATTTTTCTTAATTAACCAGCCCCTGCCTCAATCCCAGCAGTAGCTTGTGTTTTCCTGGTTTGCAGATGACATTAAGACTGAAATACAGACCATAATAGTGGAACCAACAGCAGGTGCCATTAAAGCAGTGAATAAATCCACAAAGAGGGATGGGACACTCCTGGCTGCTACATCCCCCTAGGAGGGAATAAAAACAAACAGCTCACAATGGATGACAGGTAAAAGCAAGTGAAGACATTGAATTATTTAAAGGGAATTGTTTCCTATCTGCTTTTCTTCTTACTGGACTCCTGTTAGAGTAATGCAGAAGGTAAAGAGGAGGGGTTCCTCTGTTTGAAACAATTAATTGCTTTTTTCTCTTGCAAGACAGGGCTTAGGGTGCAAATCAGGGCTTATTGTGTTTTCTGGGTCAGGTACCAGTTTTCAGTCTCTCTCATGCTGTAGAAAAGGCAACATTTCACCCCCTTGCACTAATGGAATTGCATTGCTAGAAGCAGGAGAAGAGCATCAAACAGCAGCACCTGTTCCCTGCTGCTGGGTCTGATTAGCACCTTTTTCCATGTTCTTTTTGCCTTCTTTTACAAAGAGTTTCCACCTGAAGAAGGGGCAGTGGGGTCAGCAGGTGCCTCATGTCCCAAAGTTCTACTGCTTCAATTATAAAGCTGTTTAAATAATTAGTTTACAACTCTGTGGGGGCTCAGCCCTCAAATCTGTATCCTAGTTTTGATGTCCACACAGCAGCCACATTCCTGATAATTGCATTTGTGCATCAGAGTGGGGAAAAAATCATGTTAATCCTACAGAAGTTCAATTCCAGCAGTCACCAGTTGAGATAAAGAAGAAATACTAAGCAAACCCCTTGGACCTTGGTAAAAATACACATTTTCCCTGCTTCCTTTGGAGTGTACACATTATTCCATATTTTCCACTGGTTTGACACTGCTGGAAATACTTACATGGCTTGGCCAGTGGTTGAAGTCTGCAGGTAGATAAAAATCCTTGATACTGTCAGCCTAATGCATCAAAGCTTATACTTTTTTATTTACTGGGAGAAAGTTACCTGTAAATAAACATCTTTTGGTCAGAATTTTCCCTCAGCAACTTATATTTGTTCAGAGTGAGACATTCAACAAAAATATATTTCCACATCATATTTTTTTTCTCCTGGCTTAAGAATAGGATTTTTTTTTCAGCATTCTTTAAATGGAAGCAAATGGCCTGGCTACACAGTTTTCTGCAGCAAAGGTTTTAGTCTTACTAGCTGGAGTATTTTGAAACTTTTTTTACATAACAATGACAGGAGAAAAGGAAATGTTTCAATATCATTAATTCACATGAAGTTATTGTAGTATTTTATTGTGTAAAGTTATCTTAATGCTTTACTTAAATTTAAAATTTAAATAAAAAGGGAAAGGGTTTTGGGTTTTTTCCTACCTGTTGGAAAATTTAAGCTATCTGTACTTTGAGTGATTGGTTAGAAATGATTTTATCAAGGCATGGAGACCATGGAGGTCTGTATCCATTCCAGATTCCAGAAGCAGCCTGGGACAGGAGAATTTTACAAATACTTAGAGCCCTTAACTAAAATATAGAGTAAACAAGGCTTATAAAGACTTATTTCTATTTTTGGTCCCCTCACCTGCTTTCATCTTTTTGTGATATTATTTTCTATGTATTTCCCCCTGTGGAGCTCATTTAAAGCATGTTTTTCTTCATACATCACAAATATTTAAATTATTTGCCACATCAGATTCCTCAATAAACAATCCATCACCAGTGCTTAGTGTTACTTTGCTGGGTGGATTTCAAATAAACAGCAGTATGAGAAGTTACAGGTAAAATTAACCTTGTGTAGATTTCCTCCCAGTTCCAGCTGCAGCTGCAAATCTGGATTTGTTCTCCTGTGAGGAAACACCCCAAACCAGAAATCTGCAACACTCCCAGGTGGGTCAGGGGAACAGAAGCAGTTTGTGGGCACAAGCTTCCATTAGCTCCAGTCCCATGACTCAGAGGTGCCATTTCAAAGGAAAACTGAATATAGAAGTAAAAGGTTTCCAAATCTAAGTGAGGTGAACAGTGCTTTTTCAGAACACAAAAAATGACCTTTCCAGGTCTATCCCCCATGGATGCCAGATTTTTCTTCTCTGCACCTCCCTTACATGCTCTAGTCAGATTTGAAGAATAAGGCAAGATGGATTACACAAGAACTTTGGGGTGTTAACTCTTCTTGCCTCTTTGTCTCCAGCATGCAGCAAACACCAGGGGGAGATCAAACAGCAATCAGCCTGAGAAAATGCCTGTAAAACAAAAGGGATGGTGAAACGTGGGGATGTCAAAGCAGATTCAGAGTGGGGGAGCAGCAGGGGTCACACCTCACTCCTTGGTCACTGCTCTCCAAGCAGCTCCAGGGAAATGCTCTGTGGGAATCCTGCTGGATCAGTAGGATCAGGACAGGCTGACCCCACAGACCTCAGTGCAAGACACAGTTTTGTCACAGCCACCCTCTGTGCAACAGCATTTCATTCCAAGAGCCCCAACTCCCAGAAATGACCCAGCTGAAGGGATTCCAGAGAAAACAGCAGTGACCAGATACTTATACATAAAGTATAAAGTGGCAAAAATAAAAGTAGGGATTGCCAGAGGTGTACACTGCCACTTCTTCACAGAGGGAAGAGTGCTAAGAGAAGTCATGCAAAATAAATCTCTCTCCTGACAGAGCAGTTCAAAGCAGAGCTGGCAACACACAGAGTGGGTACAAAAGGAGCTGGAAAATAAAAGGAAGGTTAAAAGTGGTACAAAAGTTTGAAATTTAAAAAGGGGAGAATGCGCTGGACAACAATGCAGCCCTGGAAAAAACAGTCAGATTTAGGTCTCTGAAAGATGTGGATGAAGAATTCTCTTAGAAAATAGATAAAAAATTATCTTACAAAATAGATAAAAAATAAGGTTCCGTCTTTGTATTTTCTCAGGATCCCTCTGGGTCTGGGAAATAAAGTTGATCTGTGGCAGGTGTGAAAAAATAAAGCACAGATAATCTTCCTCATAGTCACAACAAAGAGCCCTTAGACAGGAGCACCTGCTGCACATCATGGCCTCTGTGAAGTGTGAGGAACTATTAGTAGGTTTGGGGGATTTATTGTGTTGAGTGTGGTTTTTGTAATTTTGTTTTCTTAAAAGATAACTTAAAAATAAAAAAAAAATCCCACCTATTTTAATGGCCAAAGGGAAGTAAGTAAATCAATTTAAATAAGGTTAAATAGATGAATTTAGCTTCATAGATTTCACAAAAATCAAAATCAAGTGACCTTCCTGTAAAAGGCATGTGGGTGTTTGAACCAGAAGCTGATCAGTGCATCCTGGAAAAAACATCTCCCAGTATTTACATGAGCAACAGGTGCATACATAGATCAATGTGGCTAAAAACCATAAAGACTTCTAAACACCAGGTAAAGATTTTTGTGGGAGTATCAAACTGAAATTTCACCTTGCTTGTCCACTGTTTATTTCGAGAGAAAGACTCTAACTACTCTAGTATTAAATTTTCTCCTCTAGTATGGATCCATCACCATGCATGCACTTTTCCCTCTTCCATCCTTCCTCTGGGGCTTAAGCATCTGAAATCCATCCCTAACCTGATATTTAGTTGTGGAGTTCATTGTTTAGAAATAACCACCAAAATCCTTTTTTTTTTTGATGACCAAGTCTTTTTGTTAGGCTGGGATTTTTTTTTTTTTTTTTTTTTTGGGTTTTTGGTTTGGTTTTGTTTTGGTTTTCTCAGGGTTTTTTTGGCAATACATCTAATTCATCCTTTTGCTTAGAAGAGTAAAAGAAAGTGCAAATGTCTTTCTTAGAATCCTAAGTATATTCTCCAAAATAAAATATATTCCAGGGCACTTGGTGCTTTCCTGTGACACCTGTAAAGGGTTGGGGTACTGAGTACTGGTTTGGAAATAATTCTGAGGGACCTTCTCCTTGTTTGGCTATCTCATTTCTACTTTACTTTTTCATTTTTGTCACTTGTAAGAGGAGAAAACACAGTCCCAGCCTCAGGGCTGATGTGATGGGGAAGGTTAATAGGGCTCAGCAAAGGTAAAACCTGAGTTTCTGTGGCATGCTGAGGATGTCAAAAATCAGTTTTATATTCACAACAAATGTGTTCATATCTGTAACCACTGACTAGGACATCCTGAGCCATTTGCCCCAATGAACATAGCACAAATTTCATTACATTGCTGATTCCTTGTGCCTTCAAAACAGACTTAAACTGATATCCAGGACTGAAAAACACATGCAGCTAGTGGTGGGTTTGGAGGGAAACCTCACTGGTTCACATTAGGAGATCCATTATCAAATTAGCATCCTTAGACATGCATGAGAAGCAATTCCATGCCCTGGGCAGGTCTGTAACCCATTCTATAGCATTTGGAACTCAAACTCCTCCTCTGCTGTGCTGCACATGTTAGCTGTGAGATGAAGCTTTGGAATAGGGATTGCAGTTTGTGCCCTGCTGCCTGCAGGTGCCAGAAAAGCACATTTCCCTCTGGGAAGCTCACCCTGCACTGGTGGGGCAGTTTCCAGGTGTCACTACTGTCACTCCAGCTGTTGCTGGCCCCACTCCTCCACTGGCCCTGTCTTTTTCAACACTGCCAGGGGATTTCTCTGTTTCCAAGGATGCTCACCCCACAGGCTCCCTCTAGCTGTGCACAGAACAGCTGTTCCAGAGATGATCAGTGCTATAAAACAGGAATTTTCACTCTGACATTCCCCTCTCCTCATCTTCCTTTTAATTGGCAACTCCCACTCTCAGAGGGGCACAAAAAAATTTGCTTCAGGTCCTAAGAGTACATTGAAAATTCAGGTTTCTATGTACCAGAATAACTTTCTGAACACCTGGGACAGACCCAAGGCAAAGAAGGCTGTTGCCTTACTTACCTCACCCCTGTGCAGTTCTGGAGTCTAGTGAGGTTATTCATAGACAAATATTCATTTATCTATTATTCAGCATTTTTGCAATCCAAGCATCCTCTGGTGGTATCCCAACTTCCAAAATCCTAAAATCCACAGTTGCATTTCTTGACAAACATAATAATGTAATTTTGTGGTGGCAGTTATTCCAAAGTGTTTTAAGTACCAGGAAATGTGGCAACAACACAATACAAATATCATATCATGGAATAGAAATAATGTGAATCATACAGCTTTTTTTTTTTTTTTTTTTTTTTTAATGTTAGCTATGTGTAAGTGATCCAGTTTAAAGTTTAGCTGAGGCTGCTGTGGCAATCTCTTCATTTTAAGTGATTTGGGGTGCCACCAACCATATTATGTCCTGACAGTATTCAGGGTGAGACAACTTATGTAAAGACTTAGATATTATTTCTGTCCATCATTCTCCTTTTCTGCTTTTCACCCCCTGCCCTTTTGGATCCTAGAGGCTCATTCTGGCCAAGGAGGAATTGTCTTTTCCCACAGCCTGCACAGCAGTGTGCTGAGCACTGGGGGTTTGCTCTAAGAGCACCAAAGCTTCCCAAGAGAACATCACCTCACCATAAAGCTGTTCCAGAATCCTGTAACAGCAAAGGATTCTCTCACAACTTCTTCAGCTTCTAAATATGACTTGGAACAAGCTGATTTCATCCCAGAAGCCAAACCATCTCAGTTTAGAATATTCTCAGGAATTATGCATTCAGTCACTTTTTTTTTTTTTTTTTTAACTTCAGCTTGTTAGAAAACAAGGCAACTTAAAATATCAGTAACTGTATTTGGAATGAACAAATACTTCAGGAAAAGAGGAAATGGTCCCAACACTTGCTAAAAGAACATTTGTCTTTGCACCATGGCTGGAAATACAACAGAGTATGGTAATCTATAATGATAAAAAAAAAAGTTAAAGTCTTGCAAAGTGCTCTTCCATACTTTGGATTTTGTGGAACTCCTGTTCTAAGACTCACCTTTCTTGATGCACAGCACTGCTGGACAGGGATTGATGCTCCCCCACTTCATCTTCACTGCTTCCCCACGTGTGCTGCAGAGCAAACCAAACCCTGGCTGCTGGCAGCCCTTACAGGTCTGATCTTCTGGGCATTTTGAAAATCAGGACACCTACAAAGGACAGCTGAGGGACACTGGAATCATGAGACAAGGAGGTGAAAAAATCTTCAGCTCATTCACCTCGCTGGGGTGTCTGACACCAACCAAAATATATCTTAATTGATGCTCAAGAAAAAAGTCAGAGGTGCTTGTAATCATAGACTTTTTCAAAAGTTTACCCTGCAAATTTTAGTTAAATATTTAGCCTTAATGTTGATTTTATGCCCTTGGTCTCCATCACTAAGAGGACTTGGGCTTCTTTCACCTAATTACTTGCAAATAGATTCTACAAGCTGGAGAAAAACACCAGATATCAGAATACTGAAGGAAAAAGACAAGAATTGTCTATTTTATTCTCTCTTTCTCCTGGTGCTCTTATACTAGTAACCTTTCACCAGCAGAAAAATTAAAAGGAAGAACTTGTGGCAGGATCTCAGCTGTGGAAGAAAGGGAGAGAAATGAGAGTGAAAGCAGCAGCTTCTGCATGTTTCAAACTGCTCAGAGACACCAGACTCAACATAGTAGAAAACCTACAAAAGGATAATATTGGCCAGAATTTGGTGTTCCTATTTATAAATATATTTGTTTTATCAAAGGAAATACCCTGCTTGAACAGGGTATTCATGCTATAGCTTGCTTCTGTCCACGACCTGAAAACTCAAAATGCCTTCACTCCCACATTAAATTAAAATAAAAATTCTGTGGCTTACAGGTTTCCTAATTAGAAAGAATTTACACCTTACTATTTATTTACTATCATCTTACTATTATTCATGGATTCTTTTGTTTATTCCCTTAAATTATCAACATTCTGACATTACAAGAGATGTTCACAAACACTGAGAGCCCTGCACATTTCAGATTACCATTATCATTTTGGATATAATATCTCTACTCCTTCATAAACCATTCATTTCACACATCAGTCAAGAATATATACACTTATTCCCCAAACCCACTCAATACAAAAAACCAACTAATTTTTATACAATTCAATGCTTTGGAGCAATAAAAGTTTGTATAAAAATCTCACAGATCCCCGTTTGTCTGAGCAAAGCCCTGTTTAACATTTGAATTGCTAGATGGTGAGTAAACAGCTCCACCTATCACTACTGCCTAGAAATGCTCTTCCTGAATTAAATGGGAGGTTTCACAGTGCTGGGCTCTCCCCATGGTGTCCCAAGCAGCTGCTGAGTGAACACAGGTTGCTAAAACACCCTCCCTCCTCCCTTTGAAAAGGCAGATTCACAGCAGTAAAACAGTAAATTACCTCCTCTTATCAAAGGTCTAATAAGGAGCTGATTTTGGCATTTTAAAAACTGCTTTGTTCTTCCTTCTAAAATATTAGTATTGAAAAAATGAGCCTCAGTGTTCAAATTCTAGAGAAAATATTTTGAATTAAATGCTTCATTTTACTGCTGTTTTCATTAAAACCATGGAATATTTTACAGAAAACATTTTCTTTTCATCTGAGGAACCCCAAATGAGATCTCCTGATTTCTTACAACTGCCAACAAAAAGGAAATTCAAAAACTGCACAGCAGCATGAGGGTGAAGCTCCCTGCAGTGCTTTAAACCACCAAGGAAATTCCAGCAAACAGGGAAATATCTGTCTCAACACCATTGAGATCTCACAGAAATCATAGAAAGAAATCATAATCATAATGATAAGTTCAGCAAAGGTTAAAGGGCAAACACAACTCCAGGAGTACTTGGTTGTTAATTCATGAGTAGTTTAAAAACTGTGATTAAAAGGACACAAACCAACCAACCAAAGCCCAAGACAATCCTGCTTATCCCTTCAGGTAATGGGGTTTATCACCCATTTCTGAATAAGGCATAAATAATACATATTAAATGCAAAAAAATAGATGGACACACAACCAACCACACAGAAGTAGCATTTGCAAGGACATTTACAATAAATGGCACTAACACCTTTATTAAGATTTTAATTTTTCATTTGTGAAAAATGAATAGATTCTTTTTTTCCCTTGTATGCAGAGGAAAAGCAAACTAATGGCAAAAATCAAGGTTACTTTCTTTTTTCAATACTGTCTTTGTAGCCACAAAGATACAACAATTTAACAGACAAGAAATACTGTTTATTGCAGACTTTAAGCTGATTCATGTGATAAAGGCACTATGAAACTTAATCAAACTAGATGATTAAATTTATCTAAATTAAGTGATATTATATATTATATATAATACATATATTATATATAAAATCACATGACCATGTGAAACAGAACATTTTGTGACAAAAATCGTTGCATCTCCAAAAATAACATTTTTCTGGAAGGGATGTTTCTCTTTTCTGTTTTCCCCTGTTTTGCCTTCAGGAATCCACTTCTCCTAAAGATTACATTTATAAAGGAAATTACAAAGGCTTTTTGCATGAGGAAAAACTGATATCTGGGATCAACACACAGAGAAATCAAGGTTATACACTGTTCTTTTTGATGGGTTAAGTTACAGACAAAAAAATGCAATTATATTTTTAAAAAATGGACTGTGAGTTGTTGCATGGCTACAGCAGATCTCATCACCACTTTGAGCTGGGCTGTGTTACTATTTTCTAGTTACTCCTTCTTGTGCAATATTATAGTTCATCACAGGTGAAATATGGATAAAATCAATGTACAGAATATTATTTTGCTATAAACAGCATCATTAGTAATAAAACATCTCGGGGGTGATGCAGGAAAGATTCAGTCTGTGTTGAGCTGCTCTTCATCCCCTAAACATTTCCTCTACATTTGCTGGACAACTTAAGTAAACATCCTGCAGCCAAATGCCTGACAAGAAGGACTGAGCCAAAAAAGACATAACTGCACACTACAGCAGGAGATGGGATTCAGAATCTTATTTTTACTGAAGGGTTCAAGTGTTTTTTTTATTGCTGGCTCAGCTTCCCTCAGATGAATCCCCAACAAGGACGTGTCCAATTTATCCATCACGTTAATTCCATAAAGCCAAGACTCATCCCTGGGTGCAGATGAGTCATGTACCAATATTTTCACCTGCCAGCAATCTCCACTGCATTTCTCATCTGCTCATTTTTCATGGTGAGGAGCCAGCAGCTGGTACTTCTGTGGGTACTACAGTCAATTTTCTTTATATTGGCTAGTTAGGTTTACAATACAATAAGACATTCCCCCTCACTGCTTCCTAAAGCAAAGCTGGATGGTTTAATGCTATGGACAATGGAATTAAAGAAAAGAGAAAACACATTTAGTGGCTGCTTCCTTCATCAAAGGACTCCACACCTGAATCTGTGGCAGCTGCACTGATTTTTTCTTGCCGCCTTCTCATAATTTCTTGCAGTTCTGAACTACCACTGCTAGCCTAGAAAGAAAAGAGAAGAGTTTATTGTGGCTTTGACAGGTACTGAAATTCCTCTGCCAGCATTTTGTTAAGACAGTTGTTTGAACAAACTCACCTTGCAGCTCCAATAGGAAAGTATTTACACTATCCTTAAATATATCCCAGAAATAAATCTGCAGACTACTAAAAGCATAAGCTTGTCTTTCAGCACTGCTGAGCATCTTTAATTCCCACATTTAATTCCCCCTGGAAGTGCTGTATACTTAGGGGGTTGATAAAATATGGCTTGAGTAAAAGCAGAGTTACAGCTCAATGAGTTTGTTAGGATTCCACACTTAAAAGTCAGGGCAATAATATTTAGAAATTAAAAAGCTGAAAATAGATCCTTGATGGGTTTGGATTTATGTAAAAACAAAACTCACATATGCACATGGAGCTACATAGGCAAGACTTGAGTAAGGATTCAGCCTCAGGCTCTCTCACAATTCCCCAGGAGGCATTTGCAGCTCAGAAACAGATTTCAAATTTAGAGCAGAGCCATAGAAATTGGACCATATTGCAATGTTAGCAACAGTGAAGTATTGTGAGGACAAGGCTTTATTTCACCTTCTAGGAGTGAAAACCAGGTCTGCTGAACCAGCTGCAAACATTGCTTTTCCAACATTAATGAAATTATTAGCAAGGCCAGGACACCTGTTAACCAGAGCAGAACTTCCCCAAGTGTGCATGACTTTGAACAAAACCAGGGGATTATAAACTGTATCTGCTGCTGTATTATCTGGCCATGACAAGACCTTCAAAACTTCAAAATCAGCTTCCAAAATAGCCTCTGAATAAGGAAGCAGAAACTGCTTTTGACATTTATTAAAAAAATTCAGGACTGTTAAGGGGAAAATCCTCTGAAAATGCATCCTATTAATTTTATAACATTTAATATAGATTTGCCCTATTATATCCATTAAATGCAGAAATATAGAAAATGTTTAAATTAAATACAGTTAATTCTACTTAAAATACCATTGCTCTCCTCTCAGAGTGGAAGAGCAAAGCAGGGGGCCTAGAAGTGACTCTCTGAAAGTGAGAGAACAGTTTTACTTCTCTTAATTCATCTTGTCCTTGCCCTCTTGGTTTCAGATGCAGAACAAGTGCAGCACCCATTGCTGAATCATGCACAAAAAACCATCAGCAGATACCCAACAACATATTTTATCAGAGGTCACATACAAATATTTTTCTGAGAATAACTGAGCAGCCCAAGCTGAAAGAATTTGCCTCCCTGACAACATGACTGATGAGCTTGAAATGCTTTATATTATACTATTATAAGAGAGAAAGGATGATGAAACTTCCTTTGATGACATAATTCAGCAAACAACAGGCTAAAGCCACCAGGAATTGCATAAATTCTGAAATTCCATGTCAAAATTCCCTTGAAGAAGGGAATAAAGCAAATTTGACAGTGTCAGAAATTGATGCTCTCTGATCCACACTGATCATGTAAAGTGTAAAATATGCATCATCATAAGCCTGACTTTAAAAATATGCCTGGTAGTTAATGCTTAAAATCATTTAAGTGACACAGTCTCAGCTTAAGGAGAGGATAGAAAAGTATTTTAAACCTCTTCAAGATTTTCTTTAAATAGGATGTGGATAATATAACTTCTCAGTTGGGTTGATCTCACATCTAGATAATTTCTCCACTTGCCACAGCAAGTTGAAAAATAAATAAAAAAAAGTAGATGCATCTCCAATTTTACTGGTTTAAATTTGGCAAGAATTGTCCTTAGCACAGCTCTGGATATAAGCTTAAGGTGTTTAAGGGATAATACTTCTTTAATTAAAGCAAACTGCTGCAGAGCAATAAACACAGAGCCACAATATTTGATCCTTGGCTCTGAAACTCTGCTAGCACAGTGTCCAGTGTTTTCCCTTCAGTGCAGGGGCCCTGGTGCTGGACCTGAAAGGCCACCTGTGTGCTCATTCTATCCTATAAATCAATATATATGCCCTATAAATCAAATCTCCTCTATAAAGATAGAGCAAAACTCACTTATCACCACCAAAATTGTCATGAGTATGTATTTGTCCAAGCATTAGGCAAAGCAAAAAACAATAATAGGGACATTTTACTCTCCCATTGTTTTCCCCAAAGCTCTTTTTGGCTGATTTTATCCTCTTGCAGCCTGGTTACACCACAAAACATTTTAAACTTGACTGCTATTTCTAATGTTTTGGGCACCTTTAGAAGTGGGGAAGATTTCACCTGGTGTTTTGATGAATGCTGTTCCAATGAATTAATACAATAAATACAATAAATACAAATAATTAATAAAAAGAATGCTTATCAGTGTGATGAGCCCTGAGAAAAAACTCCTCCCAGGAGGAGTTATGTAATTGCACATGCTCAGAATGAGGTGAGTGAGAAGAGCTGTCCATACCTCCAAGGCAGATTTCTGTACCGTGATTTGGATGTAGACTCTTGAGCCTTCTGGGCAAACAGTCCTGAGCTCCTCTTTATTGAGGGAGAAAAGCTGAGCCCCTGTCAGCACACCGAGGCTGTTCACAGTCCTGGGGACACAGCAAGGGGACAGACAGGAAATGAGAAAAACCACTCTGCCCAGGGGAGCCACATGGGTTGTGTTCATCCCATTGTCTTCATCCCACCTTGCCTTGGGTAGAGCTGCTGAACTCACAACAAACTTTATGCAGCAGGACTACTAAAGTCAGTTGGGTATCTAAGTACATTTTTATGAAAGAAGGTAAAATATCTATGCACTGTATCTATATACTATATAATTTATATATTTATAAAATATAATATGTCTAGATTCTGTAGATCTATAACCACATTGACATATATTTTAATATATAAATACATAAATATAAGTATAGTATAAATATAAATATAAATATAAATATAAATATAAATATAAATATAAATATAAATATAAATATAAATATAAATATAAATATAAATATAAATATAAATATAAATATAAATAGATGTAGAAATATATAGATATAGATATAGATAGATAGATATAGATTAGATACAGATATAGATTAGATGTAGATATAGATATAGATATATAGATATAGATATATAGGTATAGGTATAGATATATAGGTATAGGTATAGATATAGATATAGATTAGATACAGATAGAGATGATATAGATATAGATGATATAGACATAGATATAGATATAGATATAGATAGATATAGATATAGACATAGATATAGATATAGACATAGATATAGATGATATAGATATAGATATAGATATAGATAGATATAGATATAGATATAGATATAGATATAGATATAGATATATATAAGTAAAGATATAAGTACAGATGTAAATATATTAATTTTTCTAAGAGTGCAGCTGACATATCTGGATTTTCAGGAGGCTGCCAGAATTAAAAAAGTGGTTGGATCACATCCTACTTCTCGGCAGGAAAACAATGTGAAGAAGTTTTGCTGCGTTTGCCCTGGGACTCACACAGGGTTGAATCCTTTGGACTGCAGCCAGGCTTTGACATCCTCAGGAGAGGAGTCGTAGGTGATGTTCACCACGGGGATGTTGGGCCGTGGCACGTGGAATTTCCTCTGGGCAGCGCTCCGGCCGATGGTGAGCCTGTGCACCAGCTCATCCTGCACCTCCTCCATCTGGGATTTCCTGCCTGGGGAGACATGGCACTGGAGTTATTCATCAAAGCCCTTCAATTCTTGGATATCACTTTAAATCATAAACTTTTTTGTTTCCCTTTAAAGATGAATTCATTCGATCTGATTGAATCATTACTCCCTTTTTTCCCTAGAGAACATTTCCATATTCCAAATCCTCTCTTTGCAAAACAAGCAAAAATAAACAAACAAAAACCCCCCAGACTTAGAATTCAACTAAGAAAAAGAAAGGACAGATGAGCTGGATGTCACAGAGAGACACAGAGCAGTGTGACAATGTAGAATAAAATGGGAATGGAGGGTTATTCAATTGTCACAGTCTCCCTTTTGTTCAAACAGAACTGAGGGCTTAAGAATTAAAACAAGAAAACAATGAGGAAGGTTGCAAGATTGCTCACAGTGGCAAGGTAGTACTTTCCACAAAGAGTTTTTAGTTGAAAGTTAAACTTTTTAGTGCAAATCAACATGGGCACAAAAATTTCACAGCTGCTGACACATATCAACTTCCATCTAATGAGCTATTGTAGCAATCACATTTTTGACAGGGCTTTGAGAAATCTGAATTCACTCCAAGGCTGGAGCGGCTGCTTAGCAGAATCATTGTCACACTTTGCATTAAAAAAAAAGAATTAAAAAAACTGGTAGCTGCTCTTACCAGAGGCTCAAAAATTGGGCAAGATTTGTTTATTTATTTATTCATTTTAAACAAAACTGTAAGAATGCATTATTCCCCAGAACCCATTTGCTTGAAACATTTAGTTCAGTTGCTGATCATTTGCAGGCAACAAACTGAAATGCTTTTCAGTCATTTCAACAAGATCAATTATAATGAGAGTGAGAACTGTTTAGAATTGCTATAAAAATTTATATGGATAACTTCACAAAAACAGGTAGAATTCAATAAGTTGTAAATAACCTTTTGGGCTCAGAGAAATACTGATTTTGCACAGTTACACTCTCTGTGCCACAACATTGGAACAACTATAAAAATCCTCTGACAAACAAATTATCTTAAAAATTCTCAGGATTTCCTTGCCAAGATATTTTTAGTGATCTTTATTCAACCTTCTCACTTTGATACACAAACAGTGACTACACCACCCTCTCAATGCACTCAGTATTCCTTTTCTCCCATTACACTGATAGGAACAGATGAAAACAACACAACTTCAATATGAAGAAAAACTGTGCAAGATAGAAACATTTTTGCTTTCTCTGCTTTCCTTTTATATTTTCTCAAAATCTCTCCAGGGATCAGGATCTCTAGCCAGTTAAAATAATAAAAACAAGCTTTCTATAGGCCTCTAGGATGATTTCTTTAATCACCACAGCAAAGAGAATAAAACTGTTGGTTTAACCATTTCCTTTTTTCTTTTCCAAAACAGCCTCAGGTTGAAAGTGGGAAGAGTATCTCCTATAATATTTGAGGCATTCAGGCCCTGCTGTGCAGGGTTTTCTCCTCTCCCCCACCCTGGGGGTGAATCAGGAGCCCAGTGACACGAGCTCAGTGATTTGTGCAGATCTGGCAGGGGTTATATGAGGAAAACCTGCAGGCAGTGTTATCAAAGCTTGCACCAGCTATTTTCCCAGGCAGGAAGGGACACAGAACATTGCTATCTTCCTTCTATTTACACAGATTTTCAAAGACTTATGCTTAATCTAGACCAAGACTGTACCAAGAGACAAATATTTAGCTGTTAGATAAGAGATTCTTGGCTGTGAGATGGGTTATCAGAAATAAGCAGGGTGCCCTGGGCGTGGGGCAGGTTCTGAGTGCTCTCTGCAGGCTCAGGTGGGTGCTTGGCCAGCAGCTTTCCCATCACCTTTGCAGAGACACCCATTCTGTGAGGGTTTTGTGGTGCCTGGAATCAGTGAGTGAGATCTCCTGTGTGTGACCACAGCCTCTGCAGCAGCTCTCCACATCTCACACACACCCTGTGCCTGAAGCCAGGATGGATCTCTCATTTTCCATCTACAGAAGGTCATCATGGATTCTGGGACACAGCCATAGCAAAGTCCTCCCACAGAAATAAAATTATCATTTTTGTGCACGTGTGTGTGGGAAATTCACCCTCACTTTCCACACCTTTTGTAACTGTTTATTTGTCTGCTTCTATATTCTATTTAATTTCCAGCCAGACAGTCCATTAGGTGAAAAGCTCCCAGAGCCTTCCTGAGTTCAGAGCTTAGGCAGGAGCTTGTTCTCCATCAGAGACTCCACCAACAGGGTTATCCACACAGGCACACTTCCCATCCACTGGGGACAGGGACCAAATCCTTCCCCAGCAAGGATTATGCTCAGTGCCATTTTCTGACCTGAGGTGGAAGCAGGATTTGCTGGTAAGGCAGTGAGGCAGAGGATACAAAACGCTGTCAGCTCTTGAACTACAAAAAGCTCATTATTTTCACAGCTATTACTTTAAAAGCTGCAGCAAATTCTTGCCTGCATGTTTCAGTTATTTCTAAGCCCAGCAATCACATTGCCTAAAGTGCATTTAGGACAGAAATTACTGACTACAAACAAGCTTTTCCAACCCTTTCTGCTTTTCAGCCAATACAGAGCAGCAGCCTCAGCATGCCTCAATTGGCATATTAACAAAGTGGTCTTAATCAGAACTTTTTGACACCCTCACACTGTTGGATGCACATTACCAAGTTTTTCCAGCTACAGAGGTATGGAATAAGTTCCTGTGTCCTCCTGGGACAAGGACACCAAATCTGCTCCTTGGCCTGGCAGCTGCTGCTGCTTTCACCAAGCCAGGGAGCTCTGAGTAAAGTAACTCTACAAAACTATCACAACAGGGTTCCTGTGCACCAGCCAGACCTGCATGTGCTCTTGGAGATGTGTTTCAGAATGCTGCAGGTGACCTAGAAACATGGATGATCATAAACTGAAGTGTGAATACAACACAACTGATCTTAAAAGCAATTTATGTTGTAATGGGGCAGTTTCAGGTGGAAAATGTGTACTAGCATATCAGCACAGGCATTTCCAGTGTTAAAAAACACTGACTAGAGATCCCAGACATGGGAAATTTAGGCTAGATGTTAGAAAAGAGTTTTTTACAGGAAGAGTGACAAAGTGCTGCCTGGGGAGGGGTGGAGTCACCGTCCCTGGATGTGTTTATAAAAAGACTGGATGTGGCACTCAGTGCCATGGTTTAGTTGAGGTGTTGGGGAATGGGCTGGACACAATCTTAAAGGTCTCTTCCAGCCCAGTGATTCTGGACGAGTGGCCTCTTCCAAAACTGTGATTTAAGATGGGACGAGTGCGAAGTGTTTTACGTTAATTATACCGAGGGTCAGAACGCACACCCACAGCAAACGGATGTAGAACCAAACCTTTCCCACCAGAAACACAACTGCAAGGAACCTGAGGATCACACCAAACACACAGCAACGTGTGGTTTTTTTTTTTTTGCCTCGAGTCTCAGGGCACACTTACGATCCACGGGGAGCTGCTTGTGCCGCTGGGAGTCGCGGGCGGTGCCGCCGCTGTCGCTGGAGGAGCTGCTCTGGCGGCTGACGGCGGCCGGCGCCTTGGGCACGGGCACAGGGATGGGGGCAGGGGCACAGGGGGGCAGGGGCACGGCCACGGGCACGGCCACGGGCACGGGGGGCGGCGAGGGCGTGCCGGGAACGGGCTCCGGCGGCTTCGGCGCGTGTTCCGTCCGCTGCTTCTGGAACGGCACAGAGAGTCGGTCAGGCAACAAAACCTGGGCAACACACCAGACAAACCCCAAACGGTGTCATTTCTTCCACAAAGACCCAGGCTTTGCACTCAGACAGTGTCATTTCTTCCACAAAGGCATCTCACTGGCCAGACGTAGCTCCAAAATTTGCCAAAAGTTGAACCGGCGTCAACGTTCGGCATTAATTTCCAACCCAGTGAAATCATCTGAAACCCATTTATTTTTGTCAAGAAGGTGAATTCTATAAGTGAGATTGTTTTTAAATTCTTAACTTCCGTTACCTTACACTTTTCAGCAGCTTTCAAAATTTTTGGCTTGTTGAACTTTATCACCGTAAAAAATTGTATTTTGGAGATATTATTAAAAAAAAACCTTCTTTCAAGAAGGTGAATTCTATAAGTGAGATTGTTTTTAAATTCTTAACTTCCATTACCTTACACTTTTCAGCAGCTTTCAAAATTTTTGGTTTGTTGAACTTTATCACCGTAAAAAACTGTATTTTGGAGATATTATTTAAAAAATCTTCTTTCAAGAAGGTGAATTCTATAAGTGAAATTGTTTTTAAATTCTTAACTTCCATTACCTTACACTTTTCAGCAGCTTTCAAAATTTTTGGCTTGTTGAACTTTATCACTGTAAAAAACTGTATTTTGGAGATATTATTAAAAAAAAACCTTCTTTCAAGAAGGTGAATTCTATAAGTGAGATTGTTTTAAAATCCTTAACTTCCATTACCTTACACTTTTTGGCATCTTTCAAAATTTTTGGTTTGTTGAATTTTATCACGGTAAAAAATTGTATTTTGGAGATATTATTAAAAAAAAACCTTCTTTCAAGAAGGTGAATTCTATAAGTGAGATTGTTTTTAAATTCTTAACTTCCATTACCTTACACTTTTCAGCAGCTTTCAAAATTTTTGGCTTGTTGAACTTTATCACCGTAAAAAACTGTATTTTGGAGATATTATTTAAAAAAACCTTCTTTCAAGAAGGTGAATTCTATAAGTGAAATTGTTTTTAAATCCTTAACTTCCATTATCTCATACTTTTTGGCAGCTTTCAAAACGTTTGTTTGTGAAAAATTGTATTTTTGAGATGTTATTTAAAAAAAGACCTGGAAAATGTACACGTCCAGCCAGGCCTAAACTCAACTAGTGTTTTAACTTATAAATGCCACTGAGGACAGGATAATACATTGGTTCTTGAACTGCAGGCAGCATTTAAGAGGTTGCTGTTCCTCAAATCCATTCACTTGTGCCTTTTCAGCTATTGACTGGTGCAAACCATTTTAAGGCAATCATCTGATTAAAAAACAAGCCCCAGATTTTACAATTCTTGGAATAGGGTTGTTATTTCTTTCTCCCCCACTTCATGCAATGTTTCAACAACATGTAAGTTATCTTGCTGCTAATAACTAACTAGCAGGTGTCTCAAGAATAATTTTGGGAAGCAGTTTCTTCTTTGTCTTTAAGAATGGCCCCAGTTACAGAAGAACACCTGTGTTTTCCCAGAGCAATCACAAAGACAGACAAATCCATCAGCCACCTGTGCTACCCCTTTCTTTCAAGCAGTTCAGACTCCATGTCTCTCTGTTTAACAGTGTTCCCTCTCCACAATTTTGGTCCAACACAGCTTGAAGGTTCAATATTAAAGTTTGTTTGCTCAATAGGGATGCCTCATCTCACAGTTATGAGAAGTCTGCTTACTCTGGTATGAAGAGAGATGAATGCATTCCCTAAATTCATTGCTCCTTCCTGAAATACCTGTCCCTATTTCCTTGGAGGCAGAGGGTTTTATAGAGGATCAAGTAGGGAAATATTTGTAGGAGTCATATGTTAGAATTGGAGCAGCAGATCACTGCCCTGACAACAATCACACTTCCCTTAAATGTCAGCAGCTCCCTCTGTACAGGAATCCCCAGCTCAGTCAGCTCCAGCTGATGGACAAGGCACTTAGCAGGGAGTGTAAACCATTACAGCAACACTGATTTAAACCAGCCAAAAATGTATCCCCTTGGCTTCTCTGGGCAATCAACCAAGCCTGAGAAATGACTCTTCCCTTGGATGATTTTTCACATAAACTATAATATTCACTTATTAAATCAAACATATATCCCTGCAAAATATTTCCCATTAAACTTTTTTGCTTGTTTGTTTTTATCTCAACATCTTGTTGTCCAAAGGCATCTTAATGGCTTTGTGCAATGTGGGGAGATTAAAAAAAACAATTATGATTGACTTTTCTGTATTGTACTGCTGCAATGTTAAGAAAATAAATGCTTTTCTAATTGTCAAATGACAAGAAAAGTGAAATGCATAATATAAAAGTGGAAAAGCAGAATAAATATATTTATGAAACCTGCTCTTTGGTGGACAGAGAGTGCCCCCACTAGGTGTATAGCAAATATACCATAATTTCTTATATATAGATGTCCTGTGATAGACTCAAAATCTTGTCAAAGAGTTTTAAAATTTCACAGCTACTAAAAGGTTCCAGTGATATTCACACCCTTTTATCTTGTTCACAGATTCCAATTACTAGACTGTTCTCCCCACAATGTACCTCCTTCAAAAAAAAAAAAAAAAAAAAAAGTAGAACTTGTTTATGATAGAGAGAATTTGTTACAAACCAAGGCATCCACTGCACACTGCCACAATCATAATCCAGGAGAAGAGAAAGTTAAAGCTACATGCAACTTTGAATGGATGTTACTGGAGGAGCTGCAAAAACATGTTGTACTGCAATCATAAGCCTCATAAAAACAACTTGCTGCAGTGAAAACAAAATTAATCTGGAAGCATCACTCACACTCTAAATTTACAAAAGCAACCACATTAAAATACACTTTGCATTTTGCTGAACAGTGCCCAAAAAACAATTATATATTTGAATCCCATTTAACATTTCTTTTTTTTAATGCTTCTTTTTTTTTAAACTCCAGATCTTTTGAGGACATCCACACAATCATCCCATCACTTCTATTCATTGCTATAAAAAGAACCAAGCATGCACTATGGAATTTGGTGACTACATAGTCCAAAAGAGGAATTTTTGAGATTCAATATCAGAAGAGTAATTCAGTTACCTCTGAAAGCTCTCCCAGTAATTGCTGTGAGGAAAATGGAGCAAATCACATCAAATAGTATTGTTAGAAAGGTAAAAAGTAACTGTCTCAACATCACTCCTGAAATTTCATACACATTTAAACTAAAGGAATATCAGTCTTAGTAATTACCTCTTCTTACTGAGAGACTAAGAGTGATTTATTCTAATATTCTTATTTTGAATAGGGAACAGAACAACCTGCTGACCAGCTACTCAATGATTTCCTCACATGAACAGTTCTGGGGTTTATTTTTCCTTCTTCCTCACTTTTTTATTTCTTTTAAGAATCAACTTGAACTCCTCATTTTGCATAAATTGGAACAAATGCTTTAAATTGTTTGGAATGGTGATGATGCACACACACTCATTAAAAATCTGGATATATCATAAAAGCTTACTGGGACTAAATTTTGTTTTCTTATTTCTTGCCAGAAAAATCACTGTTTTTACAGTAAAAAAAAATGAGTTCCAAAGCTGTTTTCAACACACTACAGGCTGCATCTGGTGAAAAAACAAGATTCAGTATGATTCAACCTATTTTTAATGGAAGCAAAATAATGAGTTTGAGCAAAAATCCTGATGGTCCCAACCCTAATTCTTGATCAGTGTAAAAGACTGGGAACAATATATTTTCAAATATATTTTGGCATTAAAAAAAGGGAATATAGAAATTCAAACTATGGGAAAAATAGATGAAGAGGCATTGGATAGAACCAAAACCAGTGTTAGTGCTGGGAAATGTTCTCATTAAGTTAACACAGACACAGAGCTTTCAGTTTAGTCTCTTTCTGAATGTTTCAGTGCCACATTCCTGTTTGCACAGAGTCCACCAGGAGGGCACCAGAGCATTCAGCCTCAGTTTTGTCAATGGCTCTGTGATTTGGAACTTTTCCTGGGACTCCATTGAAGGGACAAGAGAGAACCAACCACTCATCCTCAGCCAAAAGGGCCAAGGAGGAACCCCAGGCTGGGAGAGAAAATTTCAAACAGGGTCTTTTGCCAGAGTTTACTTTGGTGGGTTCAGCTATTAGACAAACAGCTGCCTACTAAAATCCCATTAAAAACCACCCAAGCAGCTCTTTGTGGTTTTACTGAATTTACAGGAAATTTAGGCAGAATTTACTTATTCACATTGCTATTAGCTAGGATTAGTCCCCATTTCTATAAAAAAACAAAACCAAAAACCAAAATAAACAAAAATCAAAAAGAAAGAAAATAGGGACAAACTGCGTTTATTAAACATTTACTCTCTGCCTAGGGGTTTTGTTCACATCACTGATAATATAACTGTCTCACCTCAAAAAGGGTGTCAGGAGATTAATTAACATGCCCACCAAGATACACAGGTCTATCCTAATTAAGTTTTTCAAATTTCATTCTCAAGAGCATTAAAACAAAGATAATAAAAGACACAGAAAATAGGAAATGCTATGATGAATTATTTCACTGGTTCACCAGCAATATTTTTACTAATTAAGAAATCAGAGTTCTTGGGAAGCTTTATGTTCATATATAATTGGATGGTGAAATACCAGTACTGGATCACAATAAAAAAAAAAAAAAATTAAATGATCAGAAAACTTTGATAAACAATAGAAGAATTCAGCAAAATGCTTTCCTTAAAGCACAAGAGAACCAAACAAGCAAAAATACTCTTTCCTGGAACTAATTCAACTGACCAGAAGACAAACAAGGTTACAGCCTTACTCACAAAGATAATTAAATGACTGGGCTGCTGCAATGTCCTGCAAGTATCACCTCAGTGCTTTCAAGTGACTGGTTGGGACCTGGATCCTGAAAACAACTGAGTGAAAAAAATCAGGATTGAAAGTAATGCGTGGCCTTAGAGGCCAATAGGCAGAGTAAGAGCAACATAAACTTTGCAGCTCTGAGAATAATTGTGCTAGTGAGGTATCCATCTCTCAGAAAAGGGGTTTCTGCAGCATAATAAGGTGAAAAAAAATTCTCTTTTTCAATGGAAACCTTATTTTTTCTTAAGAATCTAAAAACACCCTTTGGTGAGCAGAGCACTGAAAGTTATTATTCTGTCAAGGAAGACACTGCCCTTGCATGTAACACTTATCTGCAGGTGGCCACAGCAGCCAGGCCACTTGGAAGCAGATTTTTAGAAAGCTGAAGGTGACTTGGGAGAGCAGCAAAAGCTGCTCAGCACCAGGCACTGCCCCTGTGCAGTCTGGCAAAGGATCTGATAGGAACCACTTGGACTTGCTGCTCTGTCAAGTGGTGTGGTCACCACTTAATTAGTGTCAGGTCTGAAGTTTCCTCTGTCTTCACTCAGAGCCAGGATGGAAAAACAAGAAGGAAACGAATTTTCTCATGTTTGGGCTTGGTAGTTTATTAAATCTTATCTAAAGTACAGAGAGTTCTGCAACACTTCCAGCTAAAAGTGAGGAAAATGGAGCTGGATTTAGCTACTTACAAGGTCTTTTAAAGCTAAACAGTCCAATAGAGAATGAACACCTACATTATTTATCCTTTTAACCCAATAACCAAACTCCTGTGACTCCTGGTGCAGCACTAACCATCCTGAAAATCACTACCTGAATATGAAGAAGGAAGAAGAGCACTGAAAGAGACACCACCCAAAATCCTCCATCTTGTTCCAAACCTATTACTATATTCTAAAATCCTTAAATTTAAAGCTCTTCACTATGTGAAATCACACACTTCTATTTAATTACACACCCATGATTTTAACTCCATCACTCAAATTTGGAAGCCTTGTTCTCCAGGGGGTCAGTGCCAGAAAGGACACAAAGTTAAAAAAAAACAGATTTCTGGGATCCAGCACTGCTCTACCCACAAGTTCTCCTGTCTGATTTTGGGCAAGACATTCCTCCCTTCAAGCCCCAGTTCTCTCTGAAATAACAGCAATGTCTCAGTGCTGTTGTGAAAATAAATGGAGTTATGCAAACACTTCCCAAATGAAGTCCATCACAGGGAAACAGACAAATAAAAATGCTCAGGAGTACTAAAATTACAATAATCACCCCAAAGTTAAAACACTCTTACTGACATGTCTTGGTGAAAACTTCATTTATCCTGTGCAATTCATTATATTCATAAATAATTTCAGAGTGTTTCAAGCTCACATTTGAATATGATCAAGCTGTAGAATAACCTGCCAGAGGGCAAAGTAACAAACTTATCTTAAGTGGTGTCCCCTGACCCTAATTCTCATAGGTCCATAGAGAATGTTTTTATTTTAAACAGAAAACTTCAAAGCCTGCAGTGCATTACAGAAGGATGGGGTGAGAACCTCGACTGAAACTGTGCTCAGCCTGCTCAGGACACATGGCAAATTTCAAACACACAAAATAACATGCACAGGAAGGAAAAGCCAAGCCAGATCTTTAAATCAGGAATTGAAAAGCACTCTAGATGCATGCTGCACTTCACAGACAGGAAAATCCACAACAATGCAGAATGAGCCAAGATTTTACAGGCAAACAATTTGGGACAAGAAAACCCAGAAATGGTCTGACTGAAGCCCACCAAGATCAAGGCAGTTCTACTACATTATTTTGCAAAACATTGTGCATTTCTTGGTTTTGTAGTCATCAGCTAGAAGGTGCAGACACAACAAATGAATATTAGATTAGATTCAATTATTAAACTTCAAGCTTCAACAGAAGTTTGGTTTAAAAGTCTGAATTAGAGGCAGACCTGGAATTTCTGCTTAATCCAAACTTGTTTGCCCAAACTTTCAAGATGATTAGGGAAAAATAAAAAAAGAAAGAAAGAGGTCTTAGAAAATATAACCTCTTCTTTTAGCAGCCTCTAACCCAATATATTTTGTCTAAGAATACATATTACAACCTTATTTTGTATATCCTTACTTGGAGATATATATATTATATGAACTGTATATACTATAATTGTGCTGATGCAAGAAATTTTTTTAAGTAATTTACCCTGTAATTCTGTTCAACATATAAAAGAAGCAACAACAACAAAAATATTAGTTCCACACCACTACATGAAAGAAAGAAAATTAAAAGTAGGTCAGGATAATAGAGTGCTATTGATGCACAGACATAGTAATTGAAAAATACCTGCTTTGTGAATTCAAAAGCAAATATACCTCCTTTTCATGACTCCAAAATTACAATAATTAAATAAATTTGAGGCTGGAATAGAGACACACAAAGACAGAAAATAAAAGGAAAAGCTAGAGTTCACACTTCTAGGAAAACCAAAGATGACCCTACCTTAAATAATTCAAACTCCTTCTTTGGCATCAACAGCTATCAATTCACAAAGGATTTTTGCAATTAAAATAAATGCATACACATCCATTAGGAGACTGAAGTTACCACCTCTAAGCAAATAAGCAGGTAAAAAAAAAAAACTGAGGTGAAACATTTTTCTGTGTCTCTATTAACTGTATCCTCTGTGAAATACAGAAAATGTAAATACAGGAAATGTAAATACAGGAAATGTAACTGATTTGTGACATGCCAGTGGAACACAGGGTTATTCCAGCCCTGCTGTGGCTCTCTCCCAGCTCCACATGCACACACTGACCCTCCCCCAGGAGGTTTTTGCCCCAGGATGGGCAGTACCTGGATGGTGCGGGTGTAGGCAGGCTCTGGCCATCCCTGGCTGCCTTCTGTGCTCCTCACAGGGTCCAAAATGTTGTTTGGCACAAAGCCTGTGCTGCCACTTTTGTTCTGAACTTTCCACCACTGCTTTCTGTCATCCAGAATCTGAAATAATTTGGTGAATTAATTACATGTCTTTGCTGACTTTCCCCCTGCCAGTACTTAGGCTGTGAATCATTTCAAAACAAAACCACGACTTTGCCAGGTTCTGTGTCTGCCAGCAGCTCTTGCACAGATGTGTCCCTGAGAAACCCCTGCATCTTCCCTGATTCTCACCATCATCAATTCCATGTGGTTCTACTGCACTTTTCAAAATGGGTGTCTCAAGAAAGAATACATAAGTGTGTAATGAAGTTCTGTAAAACCCAGGGATGTGCTGGATCAGCCAGTGGAACAAAAATCAAATACTTGCACAGAGATGCATGCTGCCATCTCTACAACCCACATGCTGTTGACAAAAGGAGTAAATAATTATTAATAAACCAAGTAAAGGCAGCTCTGGGGGAGCACAGATTTGGAGACACAACACTTCTTAGTAAACAGGGAATGGGAGCAGGATGGCCAGGAGCAGTCAGAAGCCAGACTGCCTGCCCCACACTCTCAGACTCAGCATTTTCTCATTTGGCTTCCTCCCTTCCAAATGTATCTCACTTTTATGGTGCCACATCCCCTTGGAAAGAACAGTCCTTCACTATACCCTGTGTGTACACAGGTAGTTATTTAAACACTACTTAATATTTAAAAGCAACACTAGAGAAGGTGGCAGGAGCACACAAATGTATTTTGAGCACAGATCTCTACAGCACCCTTCCTAAGTCAGCAAAACTGATGCAAAACAAATTAAGTGAACTTTCCATACCAAGGCAGACAAGTCAAACACATGGAAGCAAACATTAAGGAAAGCCACATTTCCACAGGAAAGGTACCCTCAGCTTTGAGTAGCACCAGCAATTTGTATGTTGTCTTTGCAAACAAAATTACCTCCACAATCTCTTCTTTCATGACAGAAAGCTCACTGTTGTTCCTTGCCACGAATTCATACTTGCATTTGGCATATTTCTTGCCCTGTGTTTTATTGTGTGCTTCATAGTTTCTGCAAAGCAAAGACCAGACTATTGTTCAGTGGGACAGTCAAGCAACTAAAACCACAAAGTGTCCTCTTTGAATATTTTTGAACATTTTTTAAAGCAAAAATCTCTCAACCATAATATGATGCTGCTGTAGAACTACCTATTCAAAATACACTGATTTAAGTGCCAAAAAAGTACAAACAAAATAAAGAGGTGGCTGAAATACACAACCTCAAGAACTGCTATTCCTTATCAGCTTGCTGCTTGCAAGATGTATGATGATAACCTAGATTAGCAGGTGCTATTGTTTCAAAATAAACATGTACTTTATATTTAGTTAGTTTTCCTACAGAAAGTTAAACAGTCATTTGCCATATAAACAAAGGACTATACTTAGGATATAACTGATACCTTGGGCTTTGTATGAAATTGTTTCAAATACATAATAGATGAATAAATTTTTGCCATCAATACTAATGGAGTTAAACTCTAAACAATTTTCAATTATTGTAGATCAGTTTTCTTAATTGACCATAAAATGCCATCAACTTTAACAACTTCAAATTACTTTATCAATTCAGAATGAGAAATAGCTTCTTGCCAGTTACACACAGGATTCATTGTAGAACAAGGCATGTCACAGTAAGCTCTGAATCTTTCTGATTCAATGAGGAAAGAGCTATCCAGAATGCCTTTGATTAAAGAGCTGCTACTTTCTTTGACATAACACTTTTTCAATTGAGAAGTGCCTCCTCTCCTCTAAAAGTAAATAATTGCTGCAAATTATACCCAACAACATAAACCCATAATGGACAGTAAAGAAAGCAAACAAGCAAAAAAACCCTGCATGAACAAATAAATAAATGAACATAAATAAATATGAAACATGAAAATAAATAAATAAATAAATAAACAAATAAATAAATCCAACCAGCTAATTAAAACATGAAGCAATCCATGGCTTGAAATGCAGAGTACAAGGTCACAGCCCTGGGATGTGAACACTGCTGCTGCTGCTGTGTAACACTCCAGGTGTGCCTGAGCAATCCAGCAGCTCCCTGGCTATTGCATGGCTGTGGAGAACTGTCTCACTTGACTTGGAGAGCAGAACCAAGGAAAATCATATTTAGATTGGGAGATTATTTTGAAAGAAAGACAAAGCACTAACAGTATTCAAGGAGAGAGTGAAAAGCAGGGGATGACCCCCAGCCTGCAGAATAGCTGTTACAAGGCTGAACAATGTGTAATAACTATTTCCTGCTACCCCCTTAAAATTCATATAATTTTGATTTTTTCTTACTATCTCAGCGATATCACTAATGTAGCTCTGACAGTACTTTTACTTTTAAGCAGCCTTTCCAAAATAATCTCAGTAACTGTGTGTTCTTATTTTGTCCACACCTAACTATCCTGCTTCCTTCAAAAAATATAACTCAGGAAGAATTTTTTTAAATGTCTACATTTTAGTTTTACTTAACTCAGCCCAGACCATGGGCCAAGACAGTGGATGCATGCTTCTGAAGAGACCCTATTCTTCAAGCCCAGCCTAATGAGCCAGTTTACTCTGGGCACAAATATTCTGATAATTTCCCTCCATCCATCCTCCACTGTGTTCCTTACTGCCTATATCAGATATTCCATAATTTCAGGCCTCTGCTCTTCACTGTACACTGCTTGAGAGCCTAGAGGGCTGCACAGACTTTCAGAGAGATTTTCTTCCAATGACAGTGAAAGCCAAACTGCACAGCACAAACCAGCCACTGTGAAACAGCACAAAACTTGCTGAAAATTATTCAGTGCTCTTGTGGCATCAGAGTTCCTGAAATACCTCATGTCTAAGATTCTTTATTTGCATCACCCAAGGGAAGCATGTCTTAGATCAGTAGTGAGAAACAGGCACCACTACAGCAGGTCTCATTCCACAGCTTTCCAAAGACTCATTTCACCTTTCATGAACTGCTTTCTAGAAACAATTAAGAGATGACCTCTCTGCTGCTGTTGCTATGAAGAATAAATCCAAAGTTCAGGAAAATAATTGTGTCTTCAGCCTGCACACCACATGGGAATTGGCCTGCATGCAGATCAACAACAGGATCTTTTAGCACATGGCTCAAAATTAGGGATTCTGAAAGGGTTTTCATCAAAAGAGTTATATGGAAGTTGCTTTAATCAGCAGGCTGATCCCCAAAACTTAGCTTAAACATCTTCCATGGCTCATAAGAAAGAATACTTTTCATATAGTCTATATGGAATATTGTTAGGTACAGGAGAGCAATTCCAGTGCTCCTTTACTGATCTGCTTCCACAGTCTGTGCTGGTATAAATTCTCCCCAGAGACAAGGCCAAGGATCACTGCATATCATCTTGTCAAGTTATTCAGTTTTAGGATAAAATGAAGGGGGTGAAAGAGGATGTGCAAAAAGACACTGTTTGCTATGCAAACATTTCAGGGCATTTTCTCTAACACTGGAAAGAGGATGGAAGAGACATGGTGGCACTGTTCTGGGTATTTATACACCAGGCCAGAAAACAAAAAGCAGATGACAGAGCACTAAGTGAGCAGCTAAGGAAATCAAACAATCAATCAAAAGGAGGACAGGTGAATCTCAGAGCAGACTTGTCATTCTTTGTAATTCTGAAAAGAGCAACATGAAACAAATCAGAACTAAAATTTGAACCGAAGTGGGTGGATCCTGTGCTTGCAATTGGACTGGAACACCACCGTACCATTTCTGACAAAAGCAGCAATTTAACATCATAGATAAACAGGATATCTCACAGAAATCACACAAAAAGAGTCTTAATGGTACACCTGAGATAAGAAAAGCAGAATAAACAGAACCCCTTCCCCAGCAGAGACAGCGACACAACCAGAGGCAGTCTCAGACCCACCACCCCAGGAGCAAGAAGTGGGGACAGTTTTCCACAGCCCCAGGGCTGCTGGCAGGGCAGGGTTACCTATCTACATGTCGGCTAACAGTTTGCTTAAAGGCAGCCACAGCTGCCCCCTGGTCCAGCAGAGGCCCTCTCTTGTACACCGTGTTACTGAATGCATACCCATCCGCCGGGGGGTAGTCGGGAACGCCGGGAGGCTGCAAGACAAAACGGGAACAGAGGCACCAGTGCATCAGTGTCATCCCCCTGCTCTTCATCCAGCCCCCCAGGGGTCCTGCCAGCATCCCCCCATCCTCAGGTGCCCAGGGTTTCTGCCATGAAAAGTTAATGACTTCTGCGATTCAAGCGCGTAAACGCGGAGATCAAAGGGGTGAGAATAAAGGAGTTCCCATCCCAGTCATCCTGCTGCATTAATATTGCAGAGGATGCTCTTGAGAAAAACAGTTCTCTGGGGCAAGGGCTGTGTCATCCTGAGATATCACTGCAGCAACACAGCTTATAAACAATGGCTGAACTGCTTAAAATAAACTGAATGGTAATACTGCTCTGAGCTTCTGTTCTAGACACAAACTGCACAGTAAAACTGCTCTGAGCTTCTGCTCTGGACACAAACTGCACAATAAAACTGCTCTGAGCTTCTGTTCTAGACACAAACTGCACAGTGAAACTGCTCTGAGCTTCTGTTCTGGATTTAAACAGCACAATCAAACTGCTCTGAGCTTCTGTTCTGGGCACACACTTCAAGCCACAAACCTCTAGCCCAACCAACACTAAACCTGTGTAAGAAATGAATTAAAATTATCACTCTGTTGCAAAATCACGATATGAAAAAGCTCATTCGTGTCACACCCTCACTGAATATGGCTACAGCCCATGAAGAAATGCAAAAAGGAGTGTGGTAGTTGGTATAATTATGGATTTTAATTAGGGAAAATAATCATACTTTATCACAAGCACATATATAAGAACATTCAAGATTTTCCAATTTTTTTTCAATTTTTTTTTTTTAACCAAAAAACCAATCTTAAATTCAGCATGGACACTCTCCTTCTAGGCAAGAATAATCTTAATCACCATTTCCAAAAACAAGACCAAGCTTAACACTTAATTTGTGGGTATTATGGTATTGAAATAGCTCATTTTATATCCTTTTCTTATACCATCCAGCTGCACAAATTGAACTGGCTGAGATTCACCAGAATTTGCCAAATCTTTAAGCCTGGGTTATTGTGTTTTTTTTAGTTATCTCCTGCTTTTTTTTGTTTGTTTTTTGTTTTGTTTTTGTAGGTTTTTGTTGTTGTTGGTTTTGGCTTAGTTTTTTTTTTAATCTCTGTTGATGTGGCCACAGAAAAGTTTCTCACCTAATCTCAGTCTGATGTGGCACCCAGAGACACTCACTTAGGGGACTGAGGGTTTGTGAAAAGCAATTAAACCCCACAGAACTCCTCATACAAACAGACAGCACTTTGGTTTGACAATTGCCCAAAGTATTTATTCTGAAAATCGATGGGATCTGATAGCAGAGCTCAATCAAACTGAACCTTAGGGGCTTGGACTGTCCTCCCAGCTGAGGCAGGGAAATGCACAAGTTCAAGGACAGCAGGAGGAAAAAAAACCCATATTTTCCAAATTGCATTTTTGGTGGCTGAGCAGGTATTTGGTTTCCTGTAACTCACACTGAAGTGTGAAGAACTTCCACTGACAGAAGAGGTGCCAGGGCATGGTTACTCCAGGAATGCCCCAGAATATTGTCCCCAGGAAGGAAGGGGTTGGCATTAATTAGCTAATCAGCACTTTTGCAGTAGCTTACCTCACTTGACAGTCTCTTCATCTCCTGCTTCCTCTGCTGCTCTGCCACGTTGGCCACAGACTCAGCCAAATGGTTGAGCTCCTGCTCCTTGGGAGCTCCCATGAAATTCAGCAGGGGGGGCTCCCAGCCGTTCCGGAATCGGGGCACGTAGGGGGGGATGAAATGGTCTTTTGGCCACTCAGCTCTGAGTCAAAAGCAAATCAGAGATCTGTGTCAAAGGTACAGGAATGCTGGTTCAATAGGGTTCCTATAAACTGGAATGCTTTAGTGTTTTTATTAGTATGGAAGAGAGTATAGGAGTTTTATTAGTATATAGCCAGAATTTACTTATTTATTTATTTATTTAGTATAGTAGTTTTATTACTATACAGGCAGAATCATGCCAGAACAGAGAGAAACAGCAGAACACATTTATCAACCTCAACTATCCTCCCTGCAGTGCCCTGCAGAAGGAGTTTGCTGCTAAAATGCTAAAACACAACAAACTTCTGCTTATAGCAAAGGATGGGTAACAGGAGAATCAGTCAAAAACAAATCTAGGACTTGTTTAATGGTGAGACACGGGGGAAAATGTTGCAATGCTCTATTTGTATAAAACTACCAACAAGAGACTTCAGAGAAACAGCTTTGTATGCAGGTATGAAGCATGGATGCTTAGGAGGCCTAGCTACACCAAAACCAAAAAAACAAACAATATCTTTTAAAGACATAAACCCCACCCAACTCTACATGCTCCAGGAACAATATTATCATCATATTGGCTGTTTTATAGTATATAGATCTTTATAAAGTACTGTACTACTTTTCAGGGTTCCATTAGGATTTTCTGTTGCAACACCAAACACCAAAATTAATGCTTTCCTGCTCTGCCTGTGCATTACACACAGCACTCTGTCCCCATATAAATGACTGTGCCTTCACAGTGGAAGCAGAATCAGGAATGGACATTGCAGTCCTTGAACAGGCTCCTTGCTGACACTGCTCAGAATCAAGGGACAAATGCTGCCAGTGACATGGGCAGCAATGTCAGCAATGGGAATTACAGGGCTTGGCCTGTAATCCCTGATTTTATCATTCCCCTCTCACCATCAATTCTAATCTGCACAGATCAGCCAGCTCCATTTAAAGTGCTTTATTCTTCACTACCAAACATGAGCTATTTCTCTTCCCATTACCCTTTTTCAGGATAAACTAAACAAATGAAGTAGTTCCCAAGACAAAGAGCCCAGTGATCCATTTTCCCTGCACAGGGCTCCAATGCCATTTCCACTCCTTCCATGCAGCTCCCTATAGCTTTTAATCAACCAAATAATTAATAAAATCATTAATAAAAACAAAATCCATCTGGTAGACATTTGTGTTCCAATCTGAAATTTTAAGAGCAAGGATGAATAAACACAAAAAACTGCATTTCCAGCCCAAGTGATTGCATAACTTCATCATCATCAAATGTACTTATCTGCCACAGATTATAGAGTTGAAATGCACTTGGCTAATTTTTTTCTTTTGCATATTCAATTCACCTAATTTCAAGCAAAGACAAATTTTTAACTTTTAAGAATTATTGGAAATTGAAAACAGACATTTGTAGCTATTATTTAATATTTTGCCATTCTTTGTTGCACCTTCAAATTCTCTCCTTGAGATCTCAAATCCCAGTGAAACGAAAGAATTCCTTTGCAAAACCTTCAAAGAACTCTTCTCAAGAGTCCAAATCCTAACAAAGTGATACTGAATTTATTGGGGGCTGGATAAGACCATGTCAATAAACTTGATTTAGAGAATGTTGTGTAGAATGTGAGGGATTTCTCTCACCTGGCTTTGGTCCATGAGTCCCCCAGGGACATCCAGAGCTGCCCCTCCTCGCTGGTGATGGTGTATCTCAGGAAGTCTATGGTGTCCTTGGTCAGGAGGGGGCTGAGCACTGTGCTGGCAAGCTCTGGGCCTCCTGTTGTCTGCACCACCTAAATCCAAGGATTAAAACAATGCCAGGAACATACAGGTTGTCAGGAAGTGACTGGGAATTGATGGTATCTACAGTGCTGCTAGGAAACAGTCATTGCTCACAAAAACACCCCCCAGAAGTAAAAACCCCTCTGAGAACCCAACAGTGTGTCTTGATGTCCTACAAATTAACTAAACTATTTATTGCTGGAGAACTGGTCACCAACCATTTTTTATTTAGGCAGTGTTTATGCTTTACTGATCAAAGCCACACATACTTCCATTAAATATGCTTTCAACTCTCCTCCTGCATTATGTAGAGAACCTCAATTTTTTAGTGCTAGTTAAAAGTTATAATGGCAAAGTGTAACACAAGGCTGAAGATGATTTAAATGAATACATTTAATGGAAGGAAAAATATGCAGAAAAGGATATAAATTATTTTTCAAAGAAAACCTCACCCTGAGATACAAACATTTCTCCTTACTTACTGTCCAGGGACACAACATTTCAATCTTGTAATAATTGAAAAGGTTACAGAGCATATGTACAAGAGTTCTGAAGGTAAACACTTAGAAAACTGTAAAACCTTACCATATGTAGTGGGGTGAAGAGAAAATGAACCAGATCAGCTGCACTGGGATTTTGGATATGGAACTTCAACTTGGCCTGAAGGAAAAAAACAAAGGGTGCATTTTAGGAAGCATTTAACTATAGAGACAATAAATACTTGACATAAGAATGGCCATCCCTGCCTGGCCTGCAACACCCACTTAGTGCAAGTGCTCTTGACTCCATGCACATTTTAGCACTTATTGTGCAAAACAAGAAGTTCCACACCCAAATTACATGCTTTGTGAAGAAATATCTCCTTTGGAAATCTTTTATGAGTATTCTGCAAATTCTCCAAATAAAACTAAATTGTCCTTCTCAACTCACTTTTTCTAGCAATTCTCATAACCATTTACAGACTTATTTTGGTATTCCTGAATCTGGTCTTTTCCAAGTTGAAGTAATTCCTTCAACCATTCTTGTCCACCCTGGACCTTCTCCAGTTTGGTTGCACTGGCAAAAAAAATCAGGCCAGGTAACAAAATGGTGAATTGAGGCTTTCTGTTAATGTTCTGTTGTCTTTTTTTCCCCTCATGGTTTTTACCATTTGCTTGGTTGGTCACACTGAACAGATTTCTTTCTCCCAAGAATCTCTGTTACATCAACATTTTGTTCTGATTTGTTCTGTATATGTGATTTTTCCTCACCAGTCCATGACTATGCCATCTATCAACAGTAAATTGCATCTATTACTTTATCTGTTACAATATTTCCACAAAAAACCTCTGAGATCATCAACCAACCTACAACCAAACACCACCATAAAAAAAAAAAATATTCTAAAAACCCCAAATCATTAAAATTCACTGACAGAGCTCCTTGGAGAATTTCTTTTATCTACTGATCACCCATTGGCTTTGCAGGCTCCAGAAATAAGAAACCCAAATGTGCTTTAAAGAGTAGTTCCTATTGCATTTTGCCATCTGTTCCTCAAACTGCTGCTGGCTACCCTTGTTCTGCTTTTACATCCAACTGTCCCTCCAAATGAAGAAAGGAGGAGGAGGATGTGTTTTTGCTGCTAATAACTTCCTCTGCATTGTTCCTCAGTCATAACAACCCAGTCCCAGACTATCTAGAGCTTTTTGACAGATGGAAGGCATTTCTAGAAGCTTCCAGCATGAGGTTTTAAAACTACTTCCATTCTACTTGAAGATTTCATTCTTCTAGCTACTCATTTTCTTTGTAAACCTTTTCTTCATTTTATACAGTTCTCCTTGCCTGACATAAAGCACAAATTTCAGGCTTTTGTTGCTCCTGCAAAGATGCTGAAGCAAAGCATTGCTAAAGCATTGTCACAGCACAGAACCAGGTCCCAGATGCTGCTGAGCATCAGAACAATTGCTGTGACTTCTCCTGAACAGAAGAGAAAGACTCAAAGATGCACAGCTTGGTTTTGGGTAAAAAACTAATTTAAATGCAGAATGTAGTAGAAAGAATGGGAAAAAAAACCACTGAACATTCCATCTTTTACTGAGAAGGATAAACACATTCCAAGATATTCATGCTCCCTCAAAACAACAATCCCTTAAGGTCAGAACCACAACACTTGATGCAGCTTGTTTGGGGGGTTTTTTAAAGATATTTTTAACATGTCTAAATATTTCTGCAACCAGAATTCATTTCCCAGGAGGAAGAAAGAAGCTGATTTGACTCAGTGGATCCAAGAGCAGTTTTCCCCACTGGCATAGCCTCCCCAGCAGTTGGAAGGACAGTCAGTGTCTGACAGTAAATGTTTTGGGAGTGTCCCACGTGCTGCCTCCCTTGAACAGGAGACTCCCACTTGCAGAAGAGGAGATGCCAGCAGAAGGCTCTTGAATTATCACCTCTGCTTATGGAGAACCTATAAAGAAACAGCAATTTGTTGGATGGAACACCCTGAGGCCAGAAGGTCCTGGGTAATGATGGCAACAAGCACAGGGAGTCTGATGGGCATGGCTGAAAAAAATCAAATTAAGGCCACAGCTGGTGATGCTGGCAAACTAAACAGAGCTGTGAGCCCCACAGACCTTCCTGGAAATTCTTCTATGATTCAAAAGGCAAATTTCCCAAGTTAAAGGCTTTAAAGAACCAGGAAAGGAAGAAACACAATGGTGCTGAACACCAAATTTGCTCATGTAGCCACTGTGCAGAGAACCTGAGCAGCAGCATCCCAAATCAGAGGCCAAGGTGGCCCAGAGGTGCCAGCCCTGCTCTGGCTCTCATCTCAGACCACTGACTGCTGTCACTTACCAGGAGATTGAAGCCATGCTTGAATTTTTGGAAGCAGTCAACAAATTCATCTGGAGGTGGTGGCTTTGCACGGAGAGTGAGAACACCCTCTGGTGAACAAAATGAGATTTTTATACACCTGTTTATCTCTGTATATATTCCAGAAACATTGCAGATATAGGAAACAACAAAGCACACATTAAATTTACTATCTTACAGAATTCTGTAAATATTCTTTGGTCACATCTCTCATTTGACAATTCCCACTGACTTCAAGCAAATTATTTTCATAGGTTTCCCTCTAAGCATATACTGTGTATGAACCTTTGAGCTCAAATTGAGAGAAAACTGCTACATTGATTAAGAAAAACTACACAAAAAGCCATTTCCTAGCTCCTTCAATGATCCTGAGAGAAACAGAATTGTCTGCATTATGAACTCTTACCTCCAGGTCCTTTCTTTTTACTTTTTTTAGTTTTCTTCCTCTTTGACAGTTCAGCAAATGCTTCAGCAGCTTTTTGCAGTTTGGTAACAAAATACTCTATGTCATCCAAAATATGGTTCAGAATTTGCTGTGGGAGAAAAGAAAAGTAACTGTTTTCTCTGCAGAATCTATAGCAGAAATACTCCAGAAATTGAAATGTCCAGATCCCCAGATACCAATAGCTTCCTTGGAACAAATTCCATATGCTGGAATTAAACATTCCATATTGTGCTTTTAAATTTACATACCTGTAAAGTATTTTATTTAATTTGCTTTTTTAAAAGTAGGTCCACTGGAAGTTTTCAAAATATGTGTAAGAATACAGTTAAGCTCAGATTGAAATTACACAATTTACTTCCACATTATATTTTTGCTGAGAGCCCACAAAAAAATGCAATTATTTGAATGGACAGCATATTCATAAAGAGTATAACTTCATAATCTCCTTTAGCACTAAGTACTGAGCTATTTGGTGAAGCTCTCTACAAATTAAGCTGTTTGTGGAGAAGAGCTCTTTGAAGAATTGATTTCAAAGAGCAACTGGAGAAGAATGAATGAACCCTGAGGGAAAGCACAAAGACACCAATCCAGCAGTCCCAATGTGCTTTTCTCAAAAAACCCTCTGATGTTGCTGAAGGCAATGGCAGAGTGGAGAAGTGGAGATTACAAATGACACATGGGGCAAAATTTGATCTTGCATATTCCATAGAACATGCCCAAATATTGTTGCTTATTGGTCCACCTGTCTTCAGAAATGATCATATTTATATTCCAGGTATTACACACATCCAAGTCCTGCTAAACTGATGGAATTTTTTTTTATCCTTACAAAGTTTGCTGAAATCAGTCTACTTAAAAATTTACAATTTATATTTCCAGCTCTTTACAGCAGAAAGCTTGTCATCAACATTCAGTGTGTTTTTCTTTCTTTTTAAAAAAGAAAATTAAGAAAAGAAACTGCCACCTGTTCATTTTAGCTCTACCACAACCAGCAGAGGCTGCTTGGAAAGATTTTCTCCAGAACTGAATTTCCCATGTGGAGAAAAGTCTTCCCACAAAGGAGAGCAGCATAATTTCACAGATATGAAGCAGAATTATTTGTAGATTCTCACTTACAACATCTCTGTCAATCCTGGCTGCTATCATCTCTGCTGTTTCCTCCTGCTCAGGGTATTGTCTGTGCTTTTCATCTGCAAAGAGTGAAGACAATAAAACATGCATATTTCTGGGATTAGCATATTAGTATATAACAATTTCTATACAGTTTATGGTTTGAAGTACACTACTGTAAGAAAAAGATGACAAAACTCTACCATTCCCTTTGCAAGGACTCCACACAAGCTGAAAATATTGCACCTTAACACCTGATCCTGTCAGGGCTCACAAAAAAAGCTTCTGTAGGTGCTTTCAGTTTACTTAACTGCATAAATGAAGTTAATTGCAGGAGTATTTTAAAAATAAAAAAAAAATTCAACACAAAGTGGCAGATTATAAATGCAACATAATTAGGAATCATCCCATTTTGCAAAATATGCTGAAAGCTACTGCAGCAGAAGCAAGAAGAAAGAGTGCAGTGGCTTTGAAGACAATTCTTATGTAAAAAGTTATTAGCAAAAAGGGATGCCAAGTCTGGAAGCACAGAAAGAAGAGAGAATGAAGTGATAGAACTGGTATTTCCAAATAACACCCAGAGTCAGTGACTCTTCTGAAAGTAACAATGAATTTTTTGAGGAATTAGAAGTCTTGCATTTTTAATCTACACTAAGTACTGCCCTGCAATAGTGAACAGGTGGGATTTCAATAAACACATTTTAGAAAAGATCCACCTGAGTGGAATAAAAGGAACTGCAGGAGCTCAGATCCACAGCTCATCTGACAAGACACTAAACCAATGAAACTTTTCTGATGTGAGAACCCAAGCAGAAGAACAAGACAACCTTTACTCAAAACAGATGTAATACTGTAGGTACACAGATTAAACAGTTCTTAACATTTCAGATTTCACTGAATATTTGTATTTGTTTTCTTTGTGTAGTTGTGTACTTAACTGATAGAGATATAGTTTAATAAAACTAAAACTATAATGAATCCAAGGGTTTTTAATGGTTCAGTCTTAATATTTATTATTAAAAGAGCCCAAGCAAACAAACTAAAAGAGATTTAATCTTAACCTTTTTAGTCTGTTTATTATAAAGATAAATTTAATATAAATAAGTAATTCTCATCTCAAGTCACCTTTTAATTAATTATTATACTTTTTAGTTTTCCAAAATATTTGGTCCTTCCACTGAGGAGAGCATCACCATTATTGTGCTACTGTCACAGCCTTCAAAAAAATCAAAACCTGGAACCCACACCCAGCTAAGCACAAGTAAAGCAGCTCTGACCAGGAACCCAGAAGATGGTAAACGACAATTTAAATAATGACAGGCAGATCTTTCCCCCCAGATCAAGCAGCAGGAGCTTGAGGCATTCCAAACCAGGCTGGGAATTGGGATCCAGGAGGGGCTGACCTTGTGCAACAGCCAGAAAATCATTCCAAAATCACCTCTGCTATTGCCAAGCAGCACAAACCACACTGCTGGAGCCCAGGGACACTCACACACCCACTCTGGAGCCCAGGGACACCCACAGACCCACTCTGGAGCACAGGGACACCCACACACCCACTCTGGAGCACAGGGACACTCACAGACCCACTCTGGAGCACAGGGACACTCACACACCCACTCTGGATCACACTGACACTCACAGACCCACTCTGGAGCCCAGGGACACCCACACACCCACTCTGGAGCACAGGGACACTCACAGACCCACTCTGGAGCACACTGACACTCACACACCCACTCTGGAGCCCAGGGACACTCACACACCCACTCTGGAGCCCAGGGACACTCACAAACCCACTCTGGAGCACACTGACACTCACACACCCACTCTGGAGCCCAGGGACACTCACTCACCCACTCTGGAGCACAGGGACACTCACACACCCCCTCTGGAGCCCAGGGACACTCACAGACCCACTCTGGGGCACACTGGCACTCACAGACCCACTCTGGAGCCCAGGGACACTCACACACCCACTCTGGAGCCCAGGGACACTCACAGACCCACTCTGGAGCACAGGGACACTCACAAACCCACTCTGGAGCACACTGACACCCACACACCCACTCTGGGGCACACTGACACCCACACATCCCCTCTGGGGCACACTGGCACCCACACACCCCCTCTGGGGCACACTGACACCCACACTCCCCCTCTGGGGCACACTGGCACTCACACACCCCCTCTGGGGCACACTGACACTCACACACCCCCTCTGGGGCACACTGACACTCACACACCCCCTCTGGGGCACACTGGCACCCACACACCCTCTCTGGGGCACACTGACACCCACACACCCCCTCTGGGGCACACTGACACTCACACACCCCCTCTGGGGCACACTGACACTCACACACCCCCTCTGGGGCACACTGACACTCACACACCCACTCTGGGGCACACTGGCACCCACACACCCTCTCTGGGGCACACTGACACTCACACACCCCCTCTGGGGCACTCTGGCACTCACACACCCCCTCTGGGGCACACTGGCACTCACACTCCCCCTCTGGGGCACACTGGCACCCACACACCCCCTCTGGGGCACACTGACACCCACACACCCACTCTGGGGCACACTGGCACCCACACACCCCCTCTGGAGCACAGGGACACTCACACACCCCCTCTGGGGCACACTGACACCCACACACCCCCTCTGGAGCCCAGGGACACCCACACACCCCCTCTGGGGCACACTGGCACCCACACACCCCCTCTGGGGCACACTGACACCCACACACCCCCTCTGGGGCACACTGACACCCACACACCCCCTCTGGGGCACACTGACACCCACACACCCCCTCTGGGGCACACTGGCACCCACACACCCCCTCTGGGGCACACTGACACCCACACACCCCCTCTGGGGCACACTGACACCCACACACCCCCTCTGGGGCACACTGACACCCACACACCCCCTCTGGGGCACACTGGCACCCACACACCCCCTCTGGGGCACACTGACACCCACACACCCCCTCTGGGGCACACTGACACCCACACACCCCCTCTGGGGCACACTGACACCCACACACCCTCTCTGGGGCACACTGACACCCACACACCCCCTCTGGATCACACTGACACTCACACACCCACTCTGGATCACACTGACACCCACACACCCCCTCTGGGGCACACTGACACCCACACACCCCCTCTGGGGCACACTGGCACTCACACATCCCCTCTGGGGCACTCTGGCACTCACAGTCTCCCTGCTCCGACGCCCACGCCGACCAGGCCGCCACGCGGCTCCGCACGTCCACCTGCGCCAGGGTCCCGGGGGGCACCGGGGCAGGAGCCCGGGGGGGAGGAGGGATGGCACTGTCAGCCCTGGAGATCATCCTGCAGGGACAGAGAGAGCCCACAGGGTGGTGGGGTGTGAAAAACAGGGGTCCCTAGGAGCCCTTCAAAAAGCTTTAGGAAATTAAAATGAATTACTGATATTAATCTATCAAAGTATATTAACACAGACATGAAACAGAGGTGCAAGCTTTAGTTTTAAGTAAGTAGAAATGTTATTAATTACATACATATGAAGTAAAAGCATAAATCTTAGTTTTAAGTAAGAAGCCTTACAATCTAATGTAAAAGAAGTTTCAAATACAAGCTGCAGTGAGAGCTCAAAAACACAGTTCTAGACATAATAAAAGTGCAGTAAGAATATTGCTTACATTCTTCAGATAGAACAGATAGGCTGTATGAACAAGTTATGCATAAACTTTTGTATTATAAACTAGAATTCCAGTAGATTTAGAAGAAATGCTTTGGATTTGTGTTTTTAGCTCATTAGGTAATTTGTCAATAAGAATCCATATATTGGAGTGAGAGCTCTCTCACTCTCTCTTCCTCCACCATCATCATCATCACTACCAGCACAAGAAAGAAGAGGAGGAAGAACAAAAGAACAGAAGGAGAAAGGCCAGCGAAAGCAAGTAGAAATGTTATTGAGTTGCATACATATGTAGTAATAGCATAAATCTTAGTTTAAAGTAAGAATATGTTTTAAGTGCCTTGAAGAGCAAAAGCCTTAAAATCTAGTGTAAAAAGTTTCAAAAACAAGCTGCAGTGAGAGCTCAAAAACACAGTTCTAGACACAATAAAAGTGCAGTAAGAATATTGCTTACATTCTTCAGATAGAACAGATAGGCTGTATGAACAAGTTATGCATAAACTTTTGTATTATAAACTAGAATTCCAATAGATTTAGAAGAAATGCTTTGGATTTGTGTTTTTAGCTCATTAGGTAATTTGTCAATAAGAATCCATATATTGGAGTGAGAGCTCTCTCACTCTCTTCCTCCACCATCATCATCATCATCACTACCAGCACATGAAAGAAGAAGAGGAAGAACAAAAGAACAGAAGGAGAAAGGCCAGGGAGCATCTGCCTCTGGGGACCCTGTACCAGGCTGCAGCCCCTACTCAGGATTCTGTACCAAGGAACTGCTCTCCTGCCCCTGCCCAGGACTTCACTTCTATTTGGGACTCTCTGCCAAAACCTTTAACACTTTAACACTTGGGACTCTTTGTCTTTTGAGACTGATGTGCCTTTACAACAATTTTACAGCAGCCAACAATTGCTCTGCTCTTTGAAAACCTAAACCCATAAGAATCCTGACAACAAATGACACTGGAAGGTAAAATGTTCTGCTCTTTAGTGGAACTGTTTTTTAGTTCTCTGGATCAGAGGAAACCAGGAGGCTCCACAAGGACCTCCTGACTGCAGACCATGCTGTGTAAGCAGCCCCCAAGACCACGGTGTGTAAACATGTTGAACACAGCAGGAAACCCACTCCATGTGGGAGTCAGCAAATCCTTGTCACCTGGGAAATCCCCAAGAGCATGACCAGACCTGCTTTACACAGATAAATTCAGTGGCTTGGGCTTATTAGGTGGCATTTTTACCACCACATGCAGTTGTAAGGGAGGGAACTTTTCTTTTGTGTGAGAAAAAATTAGAAGATTTGAACCTACCTTTCAGCCATCACAAATCAAGTGTCTAGTCCCCTAAGTCTGGCCAGTTGTCAACCACCTTTTGCTCAGAACCCTACCAACAAAACCAAGTTCACTGGCTGATCTGTTTTGTAACAGAGCCCTTTTCATCCTGTCTTGATACAAACATATCATTGTTCCCACCTGCAGTTTTCCAGTTCTGTAAGGAAAGGGGTCTTTGAATTCATTCTGCAGCTTGATACCAACAGACCAAAAAAAAAACCCAAAAAAACCCCAAAAATAATCACAGTGGCTCCTGTCATATCTATCCCCCATTCCTTCCCCTTCTAGTTTAAAAACTAGATCTTCACCTTAAATTCATCTATTATAAACCCATTTCATTCACAGCATTCAACAAGACCACCAAACATCAAATAAAACAACAACAACAAAAAATTGCTTTGCCTTTCCTTTCTCCAGTCCCCTTTCACTCATCAACAGCCTCTCAGCACCTCAGCAGTGCCCCAGACCCTCAGAGGGGCAGGGGGGTCTCTCCTGTGACCAAAGCCAGCAGGGATGGCACAGGAGCCAAGAGGGGGAACCAGTGCTCAGCTGTCACCCACCTTTGACCCCTGGGCCTCACAGCCCTGGAGACTGATATCTGAGATTATTTGTCCCAGCAGATGTACTGACCTACATTCCTTCCCCAGTTAAACCTCATTAATTTCCCAGCACATCCAGTGTATTGAGTCCCTCTGGATTGCCCCTCAGTGCTTATACCTGGTTTGCAACAGTCCCACAAATGGTAAAGTCTATTTATTTCATTTTAAACCTGCAAATAGAGTTAGACCCAGTTCAGGTTCTCTTTTGTTTTTCTAGGAGTGCCCCTTGCTCCAGGAAATGTTCATGATTTGCACATCAGGGATCCAGAACTATTATACATTCATTCTAATTTTTGTCCAGCAGAGACTTCTCTATCTGAGCACATTTATTATTGATGCTATCAACATGCAGTTACACACTGAATTTCCTACAAGCTACTACCATCACCATTCAGTATCTAATATATTTGTGCCTTTGCTACATCTCATTTCTGAACCAAACAGATTCTTTCCCCCACATTTTTGAACTGGCAGAGAATATTTTGCTACCAGGGAAACAAGAATTCTTCAGCATCATTAAACAGGCAGGCAGGAAGATTATTAAATCTTCAGTTGCTGTTTTATTTAACATCTTCAGATCCCAAAAGCTTTTAGCATAATCTTATTTACTTGGAGTTATGGGGAATTTGAGTTTTTTAATTTAAATTCTGAACTCCTTGACCCATATGCAGAACTGACACATGAAATGCCATTCTCTAAGTGGAATTGATCTCAGTTGTTCCCATCACAAAGGCAGAATTGGGAAAGGTAAGACTGCCACTATAAATGGACAGAAGATGAGAAAATTATTAAAGCAAGATGTGGTTTTAATACACATGGCTTTGGAAATATATTATTAGCTAGAAGGAAAAGAGTTCAAGCCCCCCAAAAAGCCCCAAAAGACAGCAGGCCAACCTGGAGAGCTTCTGAAAGCTGTCACAATATTTGATGCCAAGAAGTTGGATTTTTACCTCAGTGTTTCAAGCCTCTTCTTTTGTTTCCCACTTTTACTGTCACTGATTGCACTTTCAATATCTTCATGAATAAGGGTAGCCTAAGGAGACAGGAGCAGAAAATATCAGATCTTTGAAATAAATATCTCACCTTTAGATAGAGAATACCTTATCAAATCCCATTTATTTAAAAGCACCGGGACAAATTATTTTACACATAAAAAAAAAAAAAAAGGAATAAAATTTGGGAGTTGGTATTTTTGTCACTACTCCAGGCTCAAGCATTATCATCACACAAGTACATAATCTAGACATCAAATTTGTCTGTGCAGCTGTAATTACCTCAAGTCAACCACTATTGCATAAGCTAATTTTTCCCTCTGCATATGTAAATTTTGGTTGTCTTGAGTATTTTGTTTGTCTGAGACTATAAAAAGAAAATCTACTAAATATAGAAGCAGCAAAACTACTATAAATGGCATAAGCATTAAGAAAATAACTTGTAGATGACAATGAGACAATTTCCTTTCAGAAATAATGACAGCCTCCAATTTCTCTTTGTAACAGAAGATGAATTTTTCAGAAAATTCCCTGCTTTGTGCATTCCTGCCACTCCACAAGTGCAGTGTGCCCCCACCAGTGAAATTTTGATTCACATCTAAAGCATTGTTTTAATAGATCCAGCATTAAATGGGTCACAGCTTCTCACAGGATTTAGAATGCTGTTATGTATCTTCAGCTGACAAATTAATTTCCTGCAAGGGCTGTCAGAGCCCAAATCTGTCAGTGTCTGGCTCACTCTGCAAGGACCATGTCTTTCCTAGCACCCTCATCATGCAGAAGTGTGTATCTTTTTGGGAGGAATGTGTAACTTCTGCTGGGGCCAAAGACATTGTTGAATTTAGGATTCAAGGGGATTATGGGATTTTTCAGGTTATAATGTATTGCTCTACAGAATAGTTGTGATACTTTCAGTTTACAGAACTAATAGAAAAAAAATTGTAGGAGACCAGAGGTACTTAAACCTAGAAGAATTCCAATCATTCAATACTCTTGGTATTTACTATTTAATTTTTTTTTTGTGTTTATAAAATGTGGGAGTGCCCCAAATAGTATTGATTTTAACTAATTTTTTTTTTTTATTGCAGAGGCTCCTGGAGTTGCTTGTCTAATTCTAACACAAGCAGGAAAAAACCAACAGAGAAAGAACTAAACTTTCAACACCAGGAAAGTTTCATGGGTAAGGAAAAAAAACTAGGGTATGGGCACAGAATCAAACAATACTTGAGAACAAAGGGAGATACTGGACTTCCAAGTCAAGCTTATGCAATCTACATTATATGTGCAGAGGAACAGCTTGAAAAATAAAGAGACCAACTGTACACATTGGGAAGGGGGGTCCAAACACACCCCAATATTTAACACAATCCCCCCTGAACTTCTGTCAGGATCCCACTTCCCTGTGGAACAGCAAATTCTGTGCAACAAATCACACAATAATTAATCATCCTCACACCACTCTCACCACACTAATTCCAAAACTGTTACACAGTGTGATTAACAATCTGTTGTTTCAAGACAATAATACAAACTACTACAAAGGAATTAAGGAATCCCCATGAAATTATCCTCTGGAATTACAGAGAATAACTAACAGAATTAAAATTTATAACCTCAGAAATAAAGTAGTATTGCAGAATGCATTAAAAAATAATTTACACTTGAAGGTAATATTTTCATCAGAGACAAGCAACCTCTTTCCTTGTTTTGCCCCTCCTGCCAGGAATATTTTCCCTTTCAAGATCTCTCCAGCAGAGCAGGGATGCAGAGAGGTGAGAATGAAGAGAATGTTTAATTGTTCAGTGACAAAATGAAAGAGTAGGTAAAAGACTCAGAGCTCTGATGAGCTCTTTGCATATTACAAAATAAATTTGAGATAAATTATTTTACATCAGTTTTTTCAGAAGTGTGAAGGCATGCCATAGACATTTTCCAGAGCTTTATACATTTGCAAACCTAAATTAGCAGCTATAGAGTCCAAAAACCAGTATTTACAGTAAGGAAATATTTGAATATACACTAAGGATTCAGCTTAAATATTAGATTATTCCTTTACAATTCATACTACACTATATTTACTAACATACTCTAAGTAGTGCTGATATCATAAGTGCATTAAATTTATAACATTTCTATAAGAATAAAAGTACAGAATTATTTTCTATGAATCAGCTCATTTGTCTTTATCCACTGTGCTGGTCAATTCATACAATCTCCTCTATTCAAATAAGTCATAGCAGATCTCCACTGTTATCTTACCTTAACTTCATCACACTGGAAAAGATGCAAATCAGGCTTGTTTTGGGTTGGTTCTTTACATATTAATGCAAGAATTGAATTGTAGTTGCATGCATTCATCACAGCTTGGCAATGCTGAATTGTGCTTAAAGGAAAATTCTCCAGTTCATTCTGTCAGAAGAGGGAAAAAAAGAAAACACAAAATACCAGCTTACTATACAGTGTCCTGATCTCAGAAAAACTGCAGGAGCTAAAAAGGGAAAGTGATAATAAGCTAATTAAAATCCTCAATCTCACACACATCGTTTTTCTGCTCGCTCCCTTTTTCTGTCTCTCTGAAAATGAGCCTGTCACTCACAGCCCTTACCTTTGATTCCAAGTCCACCAAACTGACAGCTTTGTCATCCACTTGGAGAATCATGTCTTGAGTCCACACTTTGCCTTTGGCATCCAACAATTTCAGCTTCCTTATCCCATCATCCACTGTAATCATTGCCTCTTTTCGGTCCAGAACAAAGGTGGTCAAGTGCTGGTGAGAGGTACATTTAAAAGAAATTATGATTGCAATTTTCCCTATTGTTCAGGAGTGCCACTATTTAAATTGTCAGGAAGCAGCAATGCAAATTATTCATGAGTAAAAGTGCCTTTGTACATGACAGAGCCCACCTCTAAGACATGAGGGAGGCTGTTTAGTCCACAATGGCACTTCAAGTCAACTTCTTTTTGTAGTTTGCTTTTTGACACCCACTGTCATTTCCTCACTGCTGTAAGACTTGAAGGCACATTCTGACATCCTCCAGGTATCAGAGCTAGAATTAAACCAGGAGGTTTAATTAGCTTTCTTGGGGAGTGCAAACCTGTCTCTCTCTTGGCAAGCTGAATTCAGGAGGTGCCAGCAGAAGATTTCCAGAAGCTCCTGCCAATGTAGCTCCACCACCACCCTGACCTGGGCTGTCCTCATCTCTTCCAGAGCTGCCAGTACCCTGCTGGGGGCAACCAGGATGGGCTTGCATCTGACTGGGATACCTTATGGAAAGGCTGGTCACTTTTGTGTGCAGCACAGTAGAAAATAGTAACTACTTTTGTTCACCATCAGCTTGGAATATTCTCCAGACTCAATTAGTGGCCTGGAAACTAAATAGTACCTCACAAACATCACCTCAGCTTCACTGTCATCATGGCTGTTGTAAATTCTCCTTCAATGTATCAACTGTGCAAGAAAATCCACAAAATTATTTCATTTTGTTCAAGCATAAATGCACCTTCACTTTCTAATTGAGGATTTGGTGACACTCATTCAAGCTGAACCACATTTAATGTATGCCTGCATATCTGTCTTCCAAATAACTTTAAAAAATAAAAGTAATAAAAAAGAATTAACTGTGCTTTCTTCTGTTCCAGGATAACAGCACATGGTAATTACAGAATAGAAAGTAGGTGTAAGCTGCATATAATCAAAGTATTTAAAAGAAGTAAAGTGAAACAAACTCTGAACTGGCTGCTTACCCAGGAATGCTTAGATTCCAAATGCAAGTACTAATTGCTATGCCACTACAGGACCAAAACTGTTATGAAGAAACCACACAAAAATAGACAGGCAATTAGAACCAACACATGTATTCATTTGCAAGCTGGTCATAGGACTGAAGAAATTAGGAGTTTTCTGCATATGATCTCAAAATTCACAGATGATTTAAAACCCAGCAAAAAGGAGCTGAGAATCTGTTTGTAAGACTTGGCTTAACCCATGACAGTGGTCTGATGGCACCAGGAGAAAGCTTGAGCCAAAGCAAGGCTACAAAAGGAGGCACTGCACTCCAAAGTGATTAACAGGCTACATAGAGGCACTCAGGCTTACCCTGGTGAATATTTAAAATAAGAGAGCAGCATGCAGTAATTCTGCAAAGCAGCTTAAGACAGCAAGTCCCACACTTTGCTCTTCACACTGGGGAAGAATCTGTGCAGGCAGAATGTGTTTATGTATTTAACCACACATATTCCCCCACTTTGCTTGGGGGGTTAGTGCTCAGAGCTTTATGAATATTCTAATACCTCTGCTGATTAGATCTGATCAGGGTATTAGTTTTAAGTGTCACCCAGTGTGCCTTGCCAGCAGCACAGCATCACTCAGCTCTGCCTCATCCTTGCAAGGAGCCAGGTCTGGAGACAGGGCACACGAGATGCTGAACCCATGCCCTATTGAGAAGTCCTGACTGTTTGCCAAACTACACAAAACTTTGCTCACATCCTTCTACACCCAGATTTCAGCTCATTATGGCAAAGCTATAGAATTTGAGACATTTCAGTGTAATCTGTTCTGAAGTGACCCCAGGCTGGGAGGATGTTTTGGAAGATGCCTGTGCCTTCAAGCTTATATATCCTCAAAATAAACATGCAGGCAAAAATAAGCACATGTAACTGAGAGCTGTGGTTGGTGTGTCACCCTCATCTCACCTCCACATGGTACTGTGATGTCTCAGAGATGCTGCTGACACTGTCTCGTGCATAATTCTTTCTTTGTTCTGGAGATGGGAGGAAAACAAAGAATTATTATTATTATTAGTACTCATTCAGTGCCTTATCCTGGTGTCTTGACTGTTTTATAGAGACATTTTGAACAAGTTGTATACATGAGAAGAGGAGATAAGCTGTGGTTAATTTCCAGCAGAAAATACCTCCACCCCCACATGGTCCAGCACAAGGACCAATTTTACATCAGCAATGTTAGCAGAGAGCTGGTGGTGCCCACAAAAGCCACTTATCCAGTGGGTCAGGACACCAGAGGGGAGCAGGGCTCTGACTGCAAACACTGCCTTGGGAAGCCTGGTTATTAAAATCTTTGGCTTATCACTGTATGATAAAAGCAGAAGTATTTTCTGACATACACAAATAATTCTCATGTTAAATCTGCAAAACTGCACAAACAAAAAAAAAAAAAACGACCTGACTCATCCTTTATTTAGTCAAAGTATTCAGTTCTCTGAATTGCTAATGTAGAAATAGGCATGGAAATATACACACACCAAAATATCTCTAAACAGGAATATTTTTCAGCTCACAGAACACAATGCTGCAAAACCAGAAACATGATGTGCCTTTTACTCTGTGCAACAGATTCAAGTTAAACCAGGAGAGGAAGGAAGGGGAAAGCAAGACAAAGACACAACACACACCCACACCACAAAATGTGAATTAAATGGATGCTGAAGAACACTTTTCAACTCTAGTGGAAAAAAATATTGAATGCAACATTTGGAAGTTTGGGGGATTTTTCACTACAACTACTTAAGCACCTGATCTGGAACACCAGGAGCTTTGTTGTGCAAAAGTCAGTAGGTGATATGACTGACAGAGGTCTAAGGAACCTCTGGAAGTAGGCAATTTCTTTTGATATTTCATTAAAAATCTCCATTTCTGTTCTTTAAGTACAGTAGGTAGTTTGATTTTTTTTTCATATGATGAAAATACAAAATGTAGAAATTACATCAATTTCATCATACTTGGAGTAGTTGGAAGTAAAAGAAAATTGGTTTTGTTGACAGGAAGGTTAAGTTAATTTTTGCAAAATAAAAAAAAAAATTCTAAATACTATGAAACGTGATATTTGACATACAGACATCTGCAGTGAGCAGCCCATAAAATATCCCCTCCAAAGGTCCTTCCTGTGACCAGGGCTCCTTCACACAGGAGTTCCAGGTGCAAAGCCAGCAGTGCCCTCATTTCCAGATGCTGCTTGTGGAAGCATTTGTCACATTTTATAAACACACCTTTACCCCTCCCTTCCCAGGGATTTTCACAAAAACCAAGTTTCTGAAATGCAGCAGTGGCTTGAGGCTCCCTCCCAGGGTGACAAATGCCACCCAGGACACAGGGACATCCTAACCCTGTGCAGCAGCTGCTCAGTTTGCTTCAGCAGGGGAAGTGTGCAGAGCCAGCTGTCAAATCCATCAACATCACAAACTATCAGAATTTTCAGCCAGGTGTGTGGATATTTCAAAATAGATGTCTTACTTCCATGATGCATTATTCTGAAATCCCAGGGTAGAGGATCAGCCTTGGTGATTCCATCTGTATCTGCTATTTCTGCTTTTGCAGCGTGTTACTGACATTATTTTTGCAGCTGATTCTTTTTGTAACCACAGCACACACACATGCACACCCCAAGAACACAGTCAGTAAAGCACTGTCTGACTTGCTACCTTTCTTTTTTTGTTTAGATGATGATCTGAAGAAGTAAAGTCCATCTGTTCCTAATAAAACAAGGGGATTAAAAAGCAGTGTCTGGTTTAATCCCATAGAATTATTTGCATCTCTAAAGGGATCAGTTATCAGTCTTCTGCTGTGGACTGTAAATGATACTTAAATACTGCTCAGCAAGAAAGAATATATGCTTTAAATAAAACAGAACAAACAAAAAAAAAATACTTCTTTCAATTAACAATGCACCAAATACTCAGTTTTGAGTGTTATCTTCATTCAGGTGAACAAAAATGTAAGTTTTATGCTATTGAATTAAACTAGCATAAGAAACCATACATCCACTGTAAAATTTATAAATGCTGCAAACAGTAACAATATACAATAAAAAAAAAAAAAAAGATAAAGGAAGTCTGGCATATGTAGAGGCTCCAAAGGAATTAAAAAGCACAGGGTAAATTTTGCAGGAGGCTCCTTATTCTGCTTCACATAAGTTTTGTCCTGTGTTAAGGCAGGAATTTCAAAACCATTTGCAGCACAGATGAGCAGATTCCCTTCCACAGAGCAGCACAACAGACAGGATGGAAAAGTCTTCAACTCACACTGTCATGGTGAGATTAAATGCAAATTTCAATAAAGTTCTTGTTACTATTATGTTGTAATTAACAAGAACTCTGATAAAATTTACATTTAACAAAAGTCAATGAGTTTTTGTGTTAATAAACAAAAAGTATTATGGACACAACAACTGAGAGTCCACACTGAGAGCAATTTATATTTACCAATTTATTTCTTCAAGGCAGGTAGAATGAGAATTAGAACCTGCTGGAGACCCAAATTATCATTTAGGGTAGAACAGAACATTTCAGTTCTGCTATAGAGGATCTGGAGGTGGATACTACAGCTGCACCCTGAAATTATTCACCCTTCAAAATGCATCTTCTAATATAAATCCTGGCATCAGGCTAAATTCTCCCATGGTGGAAATCCAATCAATTACAATCCAATGGTTCTTAAGTGGGTTTCCTTTCCCTTACAGCTCCCTGAGAAATTTTTTTCTTGACTGCCTGGCATGAATCACACTGAAGGAAGAATAGTCCCCCCATGATAATATGAGCATAGCACAAAAAAAGAGGAAGAAAAATAATTTAAAAAGAAGAGGAGAGGAAATAAAAAGACTGGCAGCCAGAATGTATGCCCATGCCCCATGGCCTTTGCCAGTAGCTCAAAATGAAATTTCAAGCTCTGCTTTCTCCTGGTGCTTGGCTCCTGTCCCAGATCCCACCTACAACCCTCTAGGAATTCTCACCTTGCCATGAGAAAGGACACAAACCCTTCTGCACCCCCTCCTGCTGAAGCTTCTGGAAAAAACTGCTAAAAGCCTGCAAACCTGTTCTCTGTCCTGCTCTACCCAGATGACACAGGCACTGCTGCTCCTTCCTGCAGCACTTCTTGTTTTTCATTTCAAAATCACAGAGACCTCAGCACATGAGTCTCACAGTTGATTTTTTCTTCTGTATGAAATTTTTGCTTTTCCTACACTTTCCCATTGTCATTCTTCTGGAAATGTAGCTTCCATCTCTCCACTCTTTCACATATCAAAGAGGACTAATAGATAGAAATATTAATCTCACTGGTTTAAGAGAAACCTTAAAACATCCCTTTCCTTATCCCTAAACTTCAAATGCAAGTAACACACACTCTGCTATTGAAAATGTCCAACAGAATTTGCTGATGTGCTGAATGTAGTGGGTCTGGCTAGGATGGAGAGAATTTTGGATCTGATAGCACTGGGATATTTTAACTGTTGCTGAATGGTGTCAGAGTCTTCTCTATTTCTTATTCTGCTCCCCAGTGAGAGGGCTGAGAGGGGACACAGCTGGGACACTGACCCAGAGGATATTCCATCCTGTTTGATGTCCTTGCTCAGCAATAAAACTGGCAGGTAGTCTTTCCAAAGACTCCTTGTCCAAATAGTCTGGGCATTTCTCTGCTTGTGAGTAAATCCCTTTGTGTTATTCAGTCCTTTTCTCCTCCCTGTTCTTTTCTTCACCTATTAAGCCATCTGTGTCGTTTTCCATCTTTTTTTTTTTTCTTTTTTTTTCCTCTTCCAATTCTCCCCACATTCTGCTGCAGAGAGGAGAGAGAGGGAATGATCAAGCAAATGGGGAGGTCCTCAGTCTGGGGTCAACCCCTGACACTGAAAACAAAATAATGTTTTGTATGCTCTGTTTCACTCTCCTAATCCTCCCAATCAATCTCAGCCTCTCACAGGTCCCTTCATGCATGAAGAGGCTATTGAAGCTGAAGTGAAATACTACAATAGAGACTTCCAGATATGATGCAAAAAACTGTCAAAAGATGAATAAAACTAGCAAAATTATTGAGTTTTTTTCCTATATAATCTACTCATTGCACCTCTTACATCCACCACTTAAGTACAGTGCAGTCTTAATAGCAGGTTAGCTCAAACCCTGATGATATGCTGCACACCATTTACATAAAGGATTTTTCCTCTGGTAAAATTAAAAACAAAATAAAACTAGAATCATGGCAGAAGACACTTAAGTTAAATTCTTAACCAAAATCTGTGGCAAATGCAACCCATAAGAATCTGATTAAAATAAAACCTCTCACAAGGCAAAGACAATAAAGTGAAAAGCAGCACAACATTTCACTTACAGGTCCTGTGTGTAAGATTTAGTAGCTACTAAAGCTTCCAGAGGAACAGGAACACTGATCCACAGAAACCAGTACTCTTCCTGATGTCTGATGGGGGCAGATATTACTGCAATTCATGTTTTGTGAAATTATTGAGCTCAGCAATCATCAGGAACAGACCATGTTTCTTTTTCAAACAGATATTGGAAGCTATTGATATTATTTTCATTTCTGAAAGCATCCACAACACCAGAAAACAAAAAAATGCAACCTCTTAACCAAAGTCAAAAACCCTACAAGGCAGAACATGAGACAGATAAACAGGACTGTAGATTGCTCTGAAATTCGATGGCAATCCACATGTACATGGATTGAGAGTCACCCCCAAAATCTGTCCTAAGAATCCTGGAGTGACAGCACAAAATATTCCTACACATCATCAAGCAGAAAAGGCCAATACTTCATTCACTGCCATCCATCTGCACTGGACTGACTGCTGATCCCCTTTGAGAATAAATTGCAGTGCAGCTTGGCAAAAATCAGCTTGAGGCAGAGCAAAGAGCAGGAGACATGACCTAAACATCCAGGGACAAAGGTCAGAACCTGAGCTCAAAACAAATTTCCTTTCCAGAGGAGCAGGCACCATCACTCTCAGAGATTGATGCCAGAATTTTCTCTGATGCCTGTGTGTAGTGGCTGTCAGAGCAAGTGTGCTGTTTACAATTGTCAAATTGATCTGAGAATCTAAATACTACAAGCACATTGGGTGGATGGCTTCTTTACCTGCCTGAGGTTTCCCTGGACTTGGCACACTGCAGTTCTTGCTCTGAATGAGCTGCATGAGCAAAGCAAAAACACACAAATTTCACTTCCAGCTCGTCCCAGCCACGAGTACAAACCCAGTGCCCACCACACTCAGACTCTCCTAAATGGAAACCAATTTTAGCAGCATCCCTGAGCTGTGTGCTGCACAGCAACCTGGCAGTCTGGAGGGAGCTCCTCCTGAGGAGTGAGGCTGCTCCAGGCTGCTCAGGGGCTGGCACAGCCCCCAGGCTGCTGCTGCTCTCCCCACAGGCAAACCAAGGCAGATGGAGGGGCCAGGGCAAGAACAACAGATGGAGCCAAAACCCCTCTGGGGTGGAAAGATCAGGAAGCAAAGGATGAAATACACCCCATAAAAATGTGCAGAGAGCACCTCCCCTCATGGCTCTGAGAGAGGTTTGTCATGCAAATAGAAACCAGCTCACTTCAGGGAGGAAATGAGTGAAAACAAAGGGATTATTTGATTTTTATCATCATTTATGGAAGGGATCCATCTTATTTCCTACAGGAAAAAAGGCAATTGCAGGGAAGTTTTTGCTATCAGACAGCACATAGAGATGGTGATGGCTCCAGTCTGGTTTTCAGCTGACTCTTGGTAACACCAATGATATTCCAACCTCCTTTCCCACAGAAATGTGGCCAACCTTCTGACTGATGGCTGAAGGGCTGAATAACCATGAATCACCTCAGCAATGGGATCTGAGACAAAAACTCCATGCCAGGACATAAACATGTCTGTATATACATAAACATGCACATATAACAACAAGAAATAATAAGTTGTTATTATTATTATTATTACAATAATTAAAATAATAATAAATAATATAAAATAAAAATATGAGTAGTGATATAATAATAGTAATAATAGTAATAATAGCAATAATAGCAATAGTAGTAATAATAATAATAATAATAATAATAATAATAATAATAATAATAATAATAATAATAATAATAATAATAATAGTTGTTATTATTATTATTTTAGTCTTTACAGTGCTTGGAAGAAATGGAGTTCAAGATCCAGTGGTCACTTAAGAGCCCAGGTATCATTTTCACTTTTTGATAGTCAGCAATAAGTGGCTTTTTTACTCTCAAGTTTTCCAAGAAAAGGAATATTTTCATGAGAAAAGTCTGCTGCTAACATGATGTTATCACATTTTAGCAAAACAAAAAAAACTCAGTGTGTTTTACTTTCACAGTAAAATTACATCTGTTTTTCCCAGTATAAGTGAATCTATTAAATACATGAGTTTTCTGTATTAACCTAAATAATATACATACATTTAAAACATACATACACAACAAAATATAAAAAGACAGCTAAGACAGCTTCATCCTGCTTTATAGTATTTCAGTCTCATGAATCTCAAATAAAATAATTTAGTTGGTTACTAATTATAAATAAAATACTTTGCAATGAGCATTTTCAAGACACTTTAACAATTCCAATATCACTCAGCTGCTTTCCATGCCATTTGGGAGAGTATGCACAAAGAATTTTACATCACAAGGAAGAAGAGACCCATGGGATGCAGCAGAATAGTAACTTTTTGCTAAAAATTAGGAAAATTGCCTTGAATCTGAGGAAGATTTTAGGGAACCAAGAACAAAAATTCACTTTTACAGGAGCCACCACAGCAGTTTCATGGCAAGCATTTTCAATTAGTACCTGAATTCAGTTAAGTACTTTGGAAGTAAAAAAATGCCATTGTGTACATCAAATTTACTCATTTGTCTCCATCTTCTCCTGACACATGACCATCCCATCATGTTTGATATGAAAAAGCTCAGAGAGAGATTTTACAAGTCCACAAAGATTAATGGACATAGTTACTGCCACACTGTTCAAAAAATGCACTCCTGAAAAATTATGATGATGACATAAAATGAAAAAGGAATCACAACACTCTCATAGCAGCTCATAAAGAAATCTGCTAAGAGTTTTTTGCAATGTCTCTTGCTGGCTTCTGTTGCCACCTCCTATTTCTATTTCTGTCAGCACTTGCAATCAGTTTGTTGAGTGAACACATAGAGTATACAGAAATCACACTTTAAAGTGATCAGCTCAGAATTTCCCTGCAGTCAGTTTGAGTGAACCCACACAGGATGCAGAAATCTCTCTTTAAAGTGATCAGTTCAGAATTTTCTTCAGTTTCAGTTCCTGCCTTCAGCACTATGTCAAGAAACAGACTGATGTAGCATAGCACTAAAACAGCAAATTTGAACTTAGGATGACTCACACACAATGTTTAGGTTGAATATTAGGAAGAATGTTTTCACCAGAAAAGTTGGCTGGAAGAGGCTGCCCAGGGAAATGGTTGGATCATGATGCCTGGAGGTGTTTAGATGTGTTTGTGAGGCATTTAGGGACATGGCTCAGTGCTGGGCTTGGCTGCACTGGGTGAACAGTTAATTTTAAAGGTCTTTTGCAGCCTAAAGTGATTCTAAGATTCCAAATCATCACTCCCCTAACCTCTGAGCTCGCTGCCAGCCACCACTGCACCCAGAACAGGAGGGAGAGAAGATTTACTGCCTGGGAGTTGCAGTTATCAGCCTCTGCTCTTTGGGCTTTCCAGCAGGTTAAGAAGGTGCACAGAGGGAGAGCTGGCTGCTGTCTGAGGGTCCAGCACAGCACCAGGCTCCAGGGGAAGCCTTGTCCTTCCAGCTCATCAGCTCCCAAAAGAGCATTTAGCAGCAGGCACAGATTTACAGAGCACAACCTCTCACAGCCTCACTGCTGCTTCTGTTCCCACTACCAGCACAGCTATCAGTGGGATGTGCTCACATGGAGGAGGAGGACCTGAAAATGCTGCAATTTGTCTGGCAAGCAGCACAGCTACATTTCTCCTCCAGAGTGATTTGGAGTTAGGCTGGAGAGTGAAGTGTGTACAGCCAAGACAAACACAGCATTTGTAGTTGGTGAGTGTAACAATGTCCAGGCATTCATAACATCACATCTGACAGCCACAGAGCCTGCTGGAAACAGCACACCAAGTAGGACTCCAAATCTGTCTCAACAACTCTAATCTCCATTAAATCCTGGTGTCAAAGAAGAAGAATATTGTAAGTGGCTTTTCTGCTAGCAGGGGGTGAAGCTGGGGAGGCAGAGTGGGTACAGGACAAATAAAACCCAGAGCACATCTAAACACCTTCTCCCTGGTGCATGCCTTAGCTGCAGGATCACTCTGAGTTTGTGATGGATGCTTTGTACACTGCTGCCTGAAAAATGAGCAGGTGGGAGCACTCTGCTCAGTAAAATGAACATTTTCTAGTTAGCTTTAGTAGGAATGGAACCACTTTGTTTTTCATTTAGTTGACAGACACACCCATGTGTATGTACATACACTTTCAGATTAATATGTGTAAAATATTTCCATGACATCACAGTCATTATTTAAACAGCAATTTAGCACAGGGGTTCAGAGAATTTTTGCCACCTTACCGTAGAGAGCTTTTGCACTTGTTCTTGAATTCTGCTCCCTCTCTCCCTGAGCAAACGTTGGGGAGCCATAGCCACTGGAAGAAAACATTTCTGATTATTTTCTGTCTTTGGCAGGCACTGAACCACCCCCCCCCCCCTTCCATAGGACTACACATACCTACAGCATTAGTAAGAGAGAGAATGACACTGGAAATTTGTTCCACACCATAAATATGAGGGAGATTGTTTCACTTGGGCTGTAGACCTTTCTGAGCTCTCTTTTATTGCATTTAGTACATCATGCACAGCTGGGGTGTGGTGTACAAATAAATAATACCTTAACTCAAGTAGCAAACTCACTGCACAATTATAACAATGATAGTAATAATGACAATAATAAGAATGATGACTATGCCAAAGATTTGGGTAGGATTTGGGGTTTTTTCCCCTGTGTACACAAGTGCTGATTGTTTTTAATTAACTTCTTTGAATGAAAAACTTAAAATGACTGTCCTTGTCTTACACAAATGAAAAGGAATATGACTACAAGTGTTTCAAGAATGAGTGATAATGAGTTCACCTTAAGGGGACAAAAATATGAGAAGCAAAAGACACCACAGACATCCTGCTCCATACAGGATGGAGCATCAGACAGGTAAATTCTCATTAGTGCTGTGAGTAAGTCTAGTGCCATGCTCCTGATACAGGGATCATCCTCTTATCTCAGGCAAGGTAACACTTTCAGGTAGCAGCTGCTCAGTTCTGCTGACTGGGAAACAGTCTGTTCTCACAGATGGGAGAGGCAGCCTCATCTTTTATGCATAAAAATGCATTCACTCAGAGCTAACCTTAAACATCTCAGGCACAGAAAGACCTCTCTGAGAAACATTAGAAGGATGTTATGGCTACAGCAATTCATTTTGCTGTTTCTGATGAGTCCCTGCAGCACACAAAAAGCAGTCAGGTGATATCTGTCTCTTTGGTTCCATGGTTTGCAAACCCCTCACTTCTACAGAAAATTTCATATTTCCAGTGGGACCTACTAATTATAGCTCTATCTGAAAGCCTGAAGAAGGAAGCACAAGACTATTCTGTCCATAAAGGGCAAGCCAAAGGTGTAACCTTACTTCATTTGAGGGAAGTAATTTCCATATCCACCGGGAGGGGTGTTTGATATGTGTCCATTCATCCTCACAGTCACTCCCTGGGGGAAAGCACCTGGGGAAAGAAACAACAGCACATCAACTGAAGTCTCCTAAAAGATGAGGGTTTAACACAGAGGTGATACAAACCTAATGAGAAAATTAGGGTTGAAACAGGAAGGAAATTGCATCAACAAGCGCAATTGTTATAAACTGCATCCTGGTGATGCCTCAAAGACCCACTATGGAACTTCTCCCAGTAGCAATTTGGTAGTTATTGCTTCAAATAATTTATAATTTAGTGAGCAAAGCTATTATTTTTGATACAATGGTCTTTAGGAATGGCTGTAGAAATAAAAGGCTCACTAAACAAAGAACAACATCTACTGCAAAAGTGGACAAGATGTTCCAAATGGCAACTTTATTACTCCAGCACACTTGATTTCAACCCCCAATTCATTTCTTTCAAATGCCACTTTTAAAATGACCTTTTGATACATATTCTATGAAACATTTCAGCTGAATTGTTAGAAAGATGCATTATCTAATTGAAACACAATTGTTAGCACAAAAGAAAACTTGGTTGGCTATTTTGGTACTTAAGAAAACTTTTTTTTTTTTTTGTGTCTGTGTGTGTGTTAAGCAGTGCTTAACATCCTGAAAGTTTGGCCTGCCAAATGAAACCTTTCCTCTAAAAGCACTGCTGAAAAGCACATGATAAAACAGTTTAAAAAATTCTCCCTTTAATAGCATGTCCATTGAAGTTAAAACTAACTCTGGAAAATGACTTTCATAACCCTTTCATATACCATGGGCAAATATTCCTCCATTTACATATCTACATGAATAATAGAAATTTGAATATTTCCCTACATTTCAGTCACACTGCTGAACAGACAGAAGTGTATCAGATCAAATTTGAACTATAAATGCTGTTTTCAAAGTAAGCACAAGCTGCTCTGTTTGCTCTGGAGCTGCCTTGCAGCCAGCTTATCTTCTGAGCCCTAAATCAGCTCCCTGCCCCAATTAACTCTTCTCCTCTTGTTTTACAAAGTTGTTTGACCTGTCAGTGCCCACTGAGTGCCCACATGTATTCTGCTACTTCCTTCTTCTATGAAAAAAACAATAAAAATCTGTGCCAAGCCCTAAATTCATCAGCCAGTTCTAGAGGCAGACAAGCTGCTGGTTTTCTGTGCTGACAACAGAATTTTTGTACCTGTCTGAGGAACACCTGGCACCTCCTGCCACTGATACAGTTAGCAAAATATTCATAAAATGCAAAATATATTAGCAAAACTAACAAGAACAGAGGTTATTTGACATGCCAAGTGAAATCATGTGGCAGGGTGGTGCTGCTTACAGTGGGTACATACTTGTAATTTGGCTTTTTTTTTTTTTTTTTTTTTTTTAATTTTAGTTTCTTTAATTTTCTTGGAAATCTTTGCTCCTTGCAGCACCTCTTCAGTGCCACAAGCACACTTTGCCCACAAATACATCACATATCCAAGCAGCCTGTTTGGCTGCTCCAAGACTCTTTTTATGGAGTGCAGTCCTTAGCAGCTGTCTCCAATAAATTATTACCCATGCTGAGTGCTGCTCAATTCATGAGCAATTACAACCTTTGGGAAGCATCCTGAAATGGTCCCATGACTCCAAAGGATACAACTATTCATTTTCTCAGCAGAATTTGCCAGCTGACTGGGCACTCCCTGTTCTGTTTCAGTGACCAGAGCAGCTCAGAGGGCTCCTCTCCAGCTCTGAGCTCTTCAACATTTCCTATCAGCTCTTAATTCTCATCATCATTGCAGCCATGCTCAATTTGCTGCCCTGCCTAACAGTTTAAACTGAGATTAGCTTCCAAAAGGTCACCACATCCAAAACACACAGATTATCTCTGCTGCTGTTTGGTATCCCCACTTCACTTCCCATCACACATTAAGACAGCATTCATTTAATAATTCTGTTTGTCATAATCTTTTATGATTTGTAGTCTTTTTCATAGACTGTTTATAACAAATTCTGCAACTATCTGTCTTAAAGTGAGATCTGGGGGGGAAAAATCCCCCTTGGTTTAAAACTCTCTCAGAATAATTCCACTGCTCTGACATCTTAATCTGACAAACACTTGGTTTGTATTTGTAGTCACTCAATTTTATGGAGGTGGTGAAACAGATATTTTGGGTAGAAGGAATGTAATATATTAGAATGTAATATATTAGAATTTCAAGCTTCAGCCTTTGAAGTCAGCATGACACACTGAATTTAAAAGCAGCAAGAAAGCTGAGCAGCAGATTTTCACATTGGGGAAAGAAACCATCTCTCATGACTAAATCCTTGCACAGTCTAAGGCACAACACCACTTAAATACAAAAAGCTTCAGAATTATATTTTGAATGAAGAGATATTGAAAATTTGAAGCAAAAAATTTTGACTACTAAAAAAAAAAAGCAAGTAGCTTGTTCTGCCAAGCAAACACAAAAGTTTTAGCCAGCTTTAGCTGATATGCAAACAAAACACCACTTGCCATTGGACAGTTGAGTAAAGCCAACAATATTTCCTATCCCTCATGCAATTTTCCAGGGTTTTTGAAGTGCCAGGACAACTACCTTGACATGACAATTTCAATGCCATTGCAATTTCATGCAGTGCTTCTGTCACTTGGTTCAGGAAAACTCCTGAATGGGAAACAAACAAAACCTTTGCCATCAGTATTTATAATTAGTTGAAATATTTATAACAGCATCAAAAAGCTACTCATGACTCCCCAAAATTACCAGACAATTTGAGCTCATTCAACCTAAGTCTTTCAGAAAAAAAAATTAGGAGAAGTCCTTAATATTTTTAATTCAGTGCATGATGAAGAAAAGTGAAAAACCACCCAAGGTGAACAGTATGTGCAGGGCTTTATTGTTCCCTGGCACAGCTTTCTGTGCTGTGTTTCTCATCTCAGATGCTCTTTCATCTCTCATACCCAGCCAGTCCTGTAGCAAAAGTCACTCCCTGCACACTGCAAAGCCATTGTCAACCAGGAGTCTATTAATAAACTTCATTTCCTCTTTAATCTCCCCTTTCACCTCAGCCCAGCAGTTTACAGCAACCCACACTGGTGTCCTAGACTTTAAAATAAACATCCTTCACAATTAACTGTACAATCCTTCTTCAATTAGGCCTGAAGTATCAACAGTTTATTTGTGAATATGACCAAGAATGGTCACATCTCAGCACCCTGCAAAAAAATATACAATACAACCATGCCTGCTCTCAAAAAGAAATATTTTAAACCAGGGAAGATTGAAGGAGAAAAGAATAATAAGAAAATAAATACAATAATAGTTAACAATAAGACAAATACCATGGTATTTATCCTTAGGTATATTAAAATAATATGTAGTTAAAACCAGTTAAAAATAATTATAAATATTATATTTTGAAAAACAAACAAACAAACAAAAAAATCACAAAATTGTCTCAACAACAACAAATTCCACCTAGGACTTCCCTGCTGCCATTTTTGAAGCTTTATTTTTGAAGGGATATTGATAGTCAGCAGCTCTGTAAATGGCAAGGGTCCAGCCTTTATAACAGAGAAACCATTTCTGAGACAGATGAACTGTGGTTCTTCACTGGTCAGCAGTCACAGGTGATAATCCTCCCACTGTACAATGTGATTTTATCACTCACAAATACTCATCTTTTCAAAAATGTCAAAATGCAAAAATACTCTATGTCTTCCCCATCTTGTAGCATGGCAAACAATGAAAACAATGCAATTTACCTGGCACATCAACAACTCACATATCCTGCCACGTCATTTCCTAATAGAAGTTTGAAAGCAACAAAATCCTACAGGTTTTTTTTATTAAAAAAAAAAAAAAATCAAAAAAACAAAAAACAACCAAAGACCTTTCCTAGGAAGGCAGAGCTGTATCATTAGAGAAAATCTGATATTCTAAAGCCTGGTGCTCTTTTCCAGTCCTATCCAATGGTAGATCACAACATCATATGGAAACCAAAAGAGAAACAACTTCATGATGTGGATATTTTAGAACTTTTGGAGGAGGAAGGGCTAAATAGAAAAGGATGCACAGGAAGGAACAGGAAAGCCAAAAATGGCTGGAATTATTATTGTCTACTGATTAAGAAAATGTCATTGTTATCATGCATCCCCCAAATCCCTCCCCCCCAGCCAGAGCACAGGCTGTAAATACACAAAAAACAGTGGACTTTTCCATTATTAACATTTATTAATTAATTATTATTAGCTATTAAGGTAACTCTATTCCCTAGCCACTGTAGCAATGTCAGATAAGGACATTCTCTCTCCACCCTTCCCCTTTAAAAAGTATTATGGAAGAACAGAACAAAACAAAAGGGGAAAAAAATCCATGTTCTCATAGCTCACTGTGCATTCAGCAAAAATGCCTCTCACTGCATCCCACATCACTCAGCACTGCTGACATACAGAATGTACAAAAACTGTTTAACTTGCCATTTTTATCTGTTTTCTCTCACTCCTCACCCCGTTCACCCACACACACCTTTCCCCACTCTGCTAAATGTTTAAACAGTATCTCCTGGTGTCCACCTTGCTGTTCTGAGCCATTCCTCTTATTTGTGTCTTCACTCCAGCCACAGGTTTTACACATGGGAAACTCCTGGCAGAAATGCATCCTGTGGAACCAGATGAAATGTTGCTGCTGCCCTCTGCTTTGGGACTTGAGCAACCAAGAGCAAACACGAGTTCTGCTGCTTGTTCAACATCTTGCCTCGAGATAAACACCAAAATGCACATGAATGCATAAGTAAGTAATAGTTCTGAAATGATCCCTGGGGATTTTCCATCCTCACTGCTCTGATACCAGAATTTCTCTGAGAAAAGCTGCCATGGGTTGAGCTTTGCTCTGTAATGTTTTCAGTTTCCTGTTAGGCAGGTTGAAACATCCAAAAGCTGCTAGAAGAGATGATGGCAAAAATAAATGCAAAAAAATTGAAAGCCAGGCCTTACAAATGCTGCAGTTTGAATACAAAACAGATAAACTTGATTCCCCACCACTGTGGCTGTTGTCCCCTCTGCTTCTCTCAAGCCATTTTGTATTTATGAGCTCTGTGTACTCCAGTATTCACCCCTGTGTCCAAGCACCAGCAAACATATCAATAGAATAACCACAATAAAATAATCTTGAAAATGATGTTTCCTTCAGGACTTCTCTGTATTCAGAGCACTTGTCCAGCACAGCCCTCAGCACTAATTACACTGCATTTAGTTTATGCAAATCTGCACTTCTGCATCCTGGTTTTAGGTTTTAGTGATGGATTCAGTGTCACTAAACCAACTGGAGCTCCTGCTAAAGAAACCTGGGGGTGGGGAGGAAAGGACTGGATGTGTCTCCCTCTCCTCCTCAATTTTACTCCTTATAGAAAGGTGAACTCCAGCCCAGAGTATTATTTACCTGTTTGTGTAAGAGGTCACAGGGGTAGAAGCTTTTCCAGCAACTCAAGACAGTGACAGACAAAAAAAAAACCAAAAAAAACTCTGTCCAGGCACACAGAGTACCCAGGGGGGTTTGTAAATTGATTCTGCTGGTTTTGCCAGTTTCAGAAAGTGTTTTGATTTTCACTGACACTTTCTGAAATCTAATACTCTTCCCTGAGTCCTTCACTAAGAAGGAGTTTGCTAAATTCATTATCAGAATTTCTTTCAGCAGGAGGGATACGATAAATTTATTAAGAAAATTTGTTGTCACAATTATCAACTAAAGCAGAAGACTTAATATGTTAATGCAAGACCTGTGTTCTGCTACCTAAAAGAGAAGATTTCCAATGGAAAAACTAAGATAAAAAATGGACTGGAAGTTGTCTTTTTCCTACTATGATATTTTACCAGTGATTTACTGTTAAAAAACATTCTAACATCACAATTATGATAGCTATCTTTTATTTTGAGAAAGGGGAGAAATATGAAGAGCAACATGAAGAATTGAATTAATAAACTTCAGACAGATCATGGTCATGGACTTCCTTATTATTGCCACACTAATAAAGTGCTTGAAAACAGGTTCTTTTTCTGGCATGGCAACCTATTTCCATCCCTTTCACTCAGGTCTGGCCCAGGGTTTATAATTAACCATATTGAAAGAAAATAAAACAGCTTTAGAGATACAAAAGCTTCAAAGACTTAAAATCCTCATTGCAACAAAGGAATGTTAATAAATATGCCAAGCACTAAAGCCACCACTCACTGCTATTTTTAATTAGAGAATTAACCACCTCATCTAAAGCAACATGAGTATTAATTACCAAGATCAAGATTATTATGCAATCCTTGCAGAATGTATCACCACAGCTGGAATATCTTGTATGAAAGAAAAAAGAAAGGATAAAAAAAACAACCCAAAAATCCAAACAAAAAAATTTCACACCTACAGAGCAGTGTAAAGAGGAAGGAGTCTATGGCATTTGAAGGAATTCATAGGGGAAAGTAGATAAAAGGATTAAATTGTAGCATAAAAACCAGTATTTTTGCTAAGTCTATATGAAGTGAGCTGGCAAAAGATGCTATTTATACTCATAAATCCCAGTTCCAGCATAGCTACAACAACACACTCAGTATCTCCACTTAAAGAGAGATGTACAAATTTTGGGGTTTTGGTGGGTTTGCTGTTTGTAGGGTTTTTTGGTGGTTGTTTTTTCTTTTTTTTTTTAATTGCCTTAAAAAAGCTGAGTGGTGAATTCTGCTGACCCAGCACAGAAACCACAGCTGTACTTCCTTCTTCATACTCCCTGATTTTTTTTTTTTTTTCCTTATTTCCTTTTATTCTTTGATACATCATGCTTCAAATGAGATGATTAGATTTCAAAAGAGGGCACTCCAGACTCTAAATTGAAAGTCAGTTTGCAGTATACAGCCAACTTTAAAGCCATCACTTTAGAACTGGAAGCTTCAAAAAAGTTCTGAAGAATATAAAGGTTTGTAAAATAACGGTTTTAGGTGTTGCTTTAGAAAAAGTTTTCCTCCCATTCTGGCCAAAAAAATAAACACAGTTAAAAACCTGCTGCAAGTTGCCCAAATGAAACTGGTTTAACCATCTATCCACAGCTATTAGCCAGTTAATAACTGTGCCATGACACAGGGACAATATTAAAACTGGCGTGGTGCAGATCACAACAAAAGCTGAGCTGAAACCATTATAATGACATACTCCATCCAGGCTATAAAAATTAACATAAGGAGGAGGAGAAAAAAGACAAGAAGACTCTTCAATACCTCTCTGATTTGGTTCAGTAGAAATGTGGCAAGATTTAATTTTTGTTTTCACAAATTTGCTTTCTTCTGTTTTGGTGAGATTAATAAGGTCTGTCAGCTACTCACATAGAGAATCAATTTTTATGTCTGTAGTAGGTTACAACTTTGAATTAAATAAGGCAAAGTTGAATAGGAGCAACATCCACTGGCTTGCTGATGATCTTAAACACTCCAGACCATTGTGGACCACCCACTGATGGCATTCCTTGATGATTTAGTTTTGTTTATTGAATCTTCAGCTCTTCCACCAGTGAAGTGCTCTGAATGCAAACTAACATGTATCTGGAAGGACTCAAACTTTGCTATGGCAAGGGTTCATGCTCTGTGTTTTTCTGTAAGATTTAGATTTTCTAAATGGTACCCCCCCCAAAAAAAACCCAAAAGCAAACAAACAAACAAACAAACAAACAAAAGGCAGTTTCCATGTGAAAACAGAAAATGCTCTGTTTAACAAATGTGAACAAATAGGTACAATTGAGAAGTGTTTGATCAGACCACAAGCTTAGAGTGGAGCTCAACAGTAAATCTAAAAGTTTAATTTTAAAACTTAAGAAATAAACACACACTATTCTAGTGATGCTGACTAACTCTTCAAACTTCCCTAACTCAAATAATTCAAACAAGACTGATATGCAAAACTTCATGACTTTAGGTAACACAACCTAAGCCAAACATCACCAATAAAAGTTTTGAGAATTAGAGTTTTTAATGCCAGAAAAGTCAGCAGAGTATTCATATTCTCAGAAGTAATTTGAGATATTCCCTTAATATTGTCAGTGTATTTAACAGGAGAATGACCTTGACTGTGGTCAGCACAGCTCTCAGCACTTTCAGACACTCAATAACTCACCTGCATCCCAGCATCAGCTGGGATCTCAGTGGCAAATCTAAAAGTTGAATTTTAAAACTTGATAAATAAACACAAACTATTCTAATGATGCTGACCAACTCTTCAAACTTCCCTAACTCAAATAATGTACAAACAAGGTTTCACAAGACTGATATGCAAAACATCATGGCTTTAGGTAACACAACCTAAATCAAAGTTCACTGAAAAAAGTTTTGAGGATTAGAGTTTTTAATGCCAGAAAAGGTAGCAGATTATTCATATTCTCAGAAGTAATTTGAGATATTCCCTTAATATTGTCAGTGTATTTAACAGGAGAATGACCTTGACTGTGGTCAGCACAGCTCTCAGCACTTTCATACACACAATAACTCACCTGCATCCCAGCATCAGCTGGGAGCTCAGTGGCAAATCTAAAAGTTGAATTTAAAAACATAATAAATAAACACACACTATTCTAGTGATGCTGACTAACTTCCCTGACTCAAATAATGTACAAACAAGGTTTCACAAGACTGATATGCAAAACTTCATGACTTTAGGTAACACAACCTAAACCAAAGTTCACTGAAAAGGTTTTGAGGATTAGAGTTTTTAATGCCAGAAAAGGTAACAGATTATTCATATTCTCAGAAGTAATTTGAGATATTCCCTTAATATTGTCAGTGTATTTGTGGAGTAGAATGACCTTGACCATGGTCAGCACAGCTCTCAGCACTTTCAGACACACAATAACTCACCTGCATCCCAGCATCAGCTGCAGGGGTTTGTTTGGCTCACCAGAAAACCTTTAATCAGTTTTTTTGTTCACATTAATGGGCACATAGCCCACAAGAGGAATATATTGCAATTCAGCAGGTAAACAAAGGCTCTATCTGAGCACCAGTGGTGGGGCTGCAATTATTCAGCACAAAGTGAGTCAAGTGTAAAAGGGCTCACTGAGCTGAGGTCACAGCTGACCAAAGTCACACCCTGCCACTGTATTTACAGTGCACTTATGTAACTCACAGTTGTTTCCTGGAAGAAAATAGGCTGAACAATAGCAGATCCCACAATTTGTGGGAAGAAAATAGATTTAAACTTTTGGTGTTCCGTGTCTCTGGTTTTCTAGTTGCAATCATTTCTGTTTCACTGCACGGATACAATTTTCTCATCCATTAATCCAGGCCAAGCCCTTCTATGTGTATTTCCGTTCCATTGCCATATATTTGGCAAATGTCATATTTTTGAGGTTTTGTTTAAAATTACCTGAATCAAATGCATTAATTTGATTCTTTTCCAACTCAATTCACAGATTGACATTTTCAAAAGCAGTTTCTGCTGTGAATGCCCAGGCTTGTCAAGTTTACAGGCTTGACTTTCAGAAGTAAAAGTATACACTTTTAAGAATTTTAATCCCTTTACAATCACATATTTGGTTTCCAGTAAACATCCAGGGATTAAGGATGACAAAATTAAATACCATTATAAAAGATCAATTATAATCACCTCAAAATGCTTTTTGCTGCAATTTCTTCAAATGAGTTTGAATTTCACAAGAAAATTTTCCCCAGGAATTTGGCATTGATGGTTACCAAGCCAAATTTAACAAGTTCTCACTAGAAAGGGATTTTGAAATGCTACAGCAGGTATTTAATTGCAATTTGCTCATCCATTCAAGTGAAAACATTTGCTGAGGCATTTTTAATGTCAAATTTTCTTAAAACTGATGTCAGACATTGTGGGACAGAAGCCCAAGATACCTTGGCCCCAGTGAAGCTATACTTTTTGGAAAACTCCCACAGGTTTTGAAGGAAGATAATTTTCAAAACTCTTTCAGAACATGAATTTATTTTTTTTTGACTGGTGCATTTATTAGAAATAAATGTGTGTGAAATGAGTGTGGGTGGGAAGGCTGAAAGGAGAAAGGGAAGGAGCCAAAAAGCCAAATTAGGTGCTGCTTTTTGGTCCTTTCCTGGCTGACAGGTGAGGCTGGGGAAATTGGGCTCTGCCATTCACTTCCAACCTCTACAAGAATTGTTCTAGACTAGATTCTTGTGTTCTTACACATTACCTAAGCAGCACTCATCTAAAATCTTCCTTCAGGTTAACCTCCTATGGACCTCAGAAAGTTAACTAATTAGGTTTTTATCTTTCAAGTCCAGTCAATTTATGGAGATCTTGTATAAATGACCCTCAGTGGAGACTCTGCTGCTCCAGATTTTGAAAAGCAACAACACAACAAAGAGAGCTGCAGCTCCAACTGGAATTAGAATTACCCATAGAAACAATCCTTAGAGCAATGAATGTTATCTTAAAAGCTGTTTTCCATAACACCCTTATCCTCCTGGCTACACCCATGTGGCAAGAAAACTCTGCAAGAGATGCTAGAGGGGAGAGATCCATAGGAAATTTTTGAGGGACACAGTCACAATATAAACAGGCACTAAGAAATGATGCTGTTTATTATAAAATTATAGCAGCTCCTCACCAATGAGTAAATTTTGCTTATAGAGCTCTGAGTTGCCTAAACTAGAAGACATTTTCTATTCTGTGAGATTGAGAAGTATATTTTTCCCTTTTCCAGAAGGCACACTAGATAAACTTTAAAACTCATAGCCAGTTTCAAAGGGAAAATATTTGTCCTACACAAAGCCTCTATTCAATGTCCCTGTTTTTACTACAGTAAGAAAAATAGCTGTGCCCTGGGTAATTTGTTCATGTGTGCCAATAAAAGCACATTGGACTAGAGCCAGCACTTCCAGCAAGCTCCCAAAGACTTCTGAAGTCCTATGAAAAGCAGAACTTTTTTTTTTTTCTCTGCTTATCCTTTTTCTATTTGCTATTCCCAGAACTTAGAACTTGTTTCCATTACATTTGCCTTTATGTTAGTGTGAGAAGAGACTGAAGAAAAAAATAAAACTGAAGAATAAACCCAAAGCTTTTAAAGAAGCCCTTGTATGAAAAAGAGCTTTCAGATATCTTCACACAATGTTTCAAATGTTAAGCATGTGCTGTTTTGAACTCCATGCTATTTAAAAATTATAATAAAGGCTAAAGTATATTCACATTTTAGACATAAAACACAAATAATTAAGGATCATGCTGACATAAATACTTAGATTTCTATGCTTTCATGAAGGAACCTGGTCAAGAAACCTGCTGCTGAGCTAAGGCATGTCTGTGACAGACCCAGGGTAAAAAATGAGCTTGGACCAAATTATTGGGAAGTTAGTCAGAGCAAAGCAATTGCCTGTTTATATGTGCTTCCCCAAAACTTGGTGTTTTTTGAAGCAGTTTCCAAAACAATCAGAGAAAAGGGGCTGAAAAGGAAGGAAGTCATCTCACAACCTTGCCAAGGTAATTCCCAAAAAGTAGTGTTTCCCAACCTCTCCCTTGGGCCTCTAATAAGGGAGGCTGTGAACCAGGCCTGGGGAAACCCAGGGCCCCATTAGCCTTGTTCTGAAAAAGTTCTTCTCAATAAATAATCTAAATCTGTGTTACAGTTTAAACCCACTTTAAGCAGTGCTTCTATCCACAGCACATCCAAAAAAATGCACTGGATTCTTAATTTCAGAAAAAAGAAAAGAGGCAACAACATGCATCCAGTCAGTGTTAAGCCTGGCTTATAAAAACATCCTATTCCTCTGGCTTGACCAAGAATACTTGGCTTGTGCTACCTCCTCTCTCTTCTAGGGCTTATCCCTGATACTAGCACTGCAATGGCCCACGAGGATGTTGTCCCATGTGTATCATGGCAGATGTTTTTCCAGCTAGGCAATCCAAAGTAAGCAGATGTCAACTTCTATTTTCCCCCAGGAGCCCACGAGGCAAGTTTCAGGGGGAACAATATTGCAGTTACTTCATCTATATATTATCTTCCATTATCTCAGTGTTTTTCTAAACCATATCCCTTTGCTTCTTGAACTTTGCATAACCTCTACTCTTTCCTCATATTGTTTAATTCAGCCTTATGCTTTTCTCCTTTTCCTTTTCTTCATGTACATCTACAGCAGACTTTCTGGGGAAAAAAAATAGTTATTAGAGAAAAAATAATTCAAGTGTAGACTCAAAACTAGTCCCTGACATTGTCCAAAGCCTTTAAGATGGGAACTCAGCTTGCCATCCACCCTATGACTGTCCTTTATCTCCTGTCTAATTGGGTTGATCACTGAGAAAATTAATACTGACAATTATAAATATTGCCTTTCCCAACAGAGACAACAAAAGAATTAGAGGTAGATTTATTTATTTTTTCCCTGTGGTAATTTATGTTTCTCTGCTACTGAATTAAGCTTTCTGAAAGTCATTCACAGACAGGTGTAGGTGAAATGGCAGAAGCAATTACTGCTCTGATTTGCTACGACCTCCTCCTGCCTTTCCATGGACACAAAAACATTGATGTGGAAATCTCAAATCCTTTGTGGGTGCCAGTGTGAAATCCAGGGAAGAGGAGCAGGCTGCAGCTTGCAGCAGTTGAGGCTGTGGCCCAAATAAGATCCAGCTCAAAGATAAGGTATTTCAGCAGCCACCTCACAAACTGGGAACAGACTGGTCACCAAACCATTCCCTGCCCATGCACAAGGGCAATACTTCTCCCCCAAAGGCATCTGCACAATTAATATCTAGCCAGGCTGGCCAAGCCACCTTCATGCCCTTTGTTGAAGGGAAAACAGCACAGCTGTGGTCCAGAGCACTGAAGGTGACATTTGGGCAAGCTACACATCCAAAAAAATGTCCTTCCTTTGCCATTATTCAGCTTTGTGACTCAGGTCTTTAAAGCACAGGAACATCTCAGCCAGTGCCAATGTCTCTAACAGGAGATATTCACATCTGTTTTCTCTGAAGGAAATGTGAAATAAGATCACAGCTCTAATTGGTGGGTCAAGATTCACAGAAATTGGGAAGTGAGAAAAAGCCCTCACACCTGGATTCTTAACCACAGACAGCTTTTGGCTGACAGTTTTGAGATTTGCCAAAACCCATGCTTATTTGGAACTTACTGAAGGCTTGTTATCTTGGGATGGGGAGAAAACTCACACAGCTTTAGGTTCCAAAAAGGGCACTTGTGGTCAATAGTCTCAAACACCCTTATTGTTTCTGAAAGGTCAAGCCCTGTTGGCCCCCATGGTCCTCATTGACTCTTTCCCCACAGAAGGGCATGCATAGCTCTTTTCTTGATTATTTGAATGCTTCTGTTTGAAACATACTAGAAAAGCAAAGATTTTTGTGAGGAAGGGGAACCATTATTCCACAGGCAGGGAAATCCCTGACATTTTTCCCTGCTGCCCAGATCGATTGGCAAGCACCAGGGGCCCCTGTGTAGCTCACTCCTGCCAAATTTTAGCATGACTTGGCAGATGGCTGCTTCTCACTGTGCTCTGGGCTTTCCCCTGATGTGGTGCTGCTTTTCCAGGCTTCAGCAGCAGCTCCCTTATTCCTGCAGAGACAGTGGGTCTCCCCCTCTTGTTGCAGTGTGGAAGCTCAAGAGATGCTCAGCATCCCCTTTCCCTTGAATTGTGAGCAGTGCAGCCCTAGCACAGAAATCAGACAGCTCTGGCAGGTGACAAGAAGGACAAACATGAAACCAAGGGCAGTGATGGTTTTGTCCTTCCAAATTTGGGGCATTTTACAGCACCCTCACTCCCAGTAATGAGGCCTTAACACAAAGAACTGCAGCTGGTGGCACTTGCTTTCTATGGTTAACAAACAAGACTTGAACCACTGCAAACTGTCCTGAGTACATAAAGCAGTGAAACTTCTCTGGTGGTGGAGATGATACCCTCTTGGATTGCTCCTGGAATGGAAATATGCAAACTGTGATGTCATGTAATCTGCATTTCCCTAATAGTAGGTTATTCTTATCCTTAGTGTTCCTCTCCTCCTCATGCTCTAGTGCACTCCAGGGGATATTATCCAAGAGGATAATACACAAGATGCAGAAGACTGGCCACATGCAGTACAGAAACTGATGCCAAACTGACCACAAATGCTTTTCCAGAGATTTCCAAACCTGAGTGGAGGCAAGAACTCCCTCACTCCTGACTCATGCTGTTGGCCTGAACATGAGAGGGTTTGTTACTCAGAAATGGCATTTGGACACCCCCCTCCCCCTGCCCAGGAGTAAAATACAGCAGAGGAGGGAGGAAGCATCCACAGCTCCAGATTTATGGAAGAAGAAAAAAATATTGCACAAAACTCGAGGAATCTGGGATGCATTTCAAGCCACAAGAGTAACAAAGGAAATTGTGAGCAGCATAATGATTTTTTTGGTGTATTTTTGAATTGTCCAGTAGGGAACTGTATCTCCACAATATATTTTGCCTACTGTCCACGTCCCACAGAGTTTGAGCCAGCTGTGTTGTTCTCTCACAAATAAGGATAGGAAGAAAACTTTGCTTCCATTTTATTTTTCATTTGTGCTTTTTTTTTTTTGGATCCCTGATGAACTTTAATCCCCATCTTGTTGCACATAGAAATAAGAGAAGTATTTGGATCAACAAATCAAAAATCAAATTACAAAAGCAGTAAAAGAAGTCCATAGGATTTGCAGAAGTAACAGAACCCTGTCACAAGATGGAAACAACTTTTAAGAACTATTTTGGAGAAGAGTGGAAGGGATAAACTCACACAGTGTATTGAGTATGGAACTGCCTGGTCGCTGAAAGAGTTACTCAGATAATTAGTACAAGTCAACCATGACATCAGCTAGCACTCAGCAGGAAAGAAACCTGTAAAAGAGCATCATGAGATGCAGTTTTTCTTTTTTTCTTCCTTTGTTTCAGAGGTTTTCAGGAGGAGGCATGGAAGGAACTACAGACCAGCAAATTTCCCAGTTTCCATTTGTCTCTTCTAAGTACTGATTTTGAAAAATCCCTCATTCTGAAAATCAAGGTTCTCCCGTGCACCAAGATGATTCTCAGAGGAAACAGTAATATTTGGGTCTGCAGTAGTGCACTCAGCTGGGTATTTTTGTCATCTTTAACACTCACTTCCAAATGCCCCAGTCAATAATTTATTTCACCAAAATATTCTCATAGGACTAAATCTCACACTTAAATTTGAGCATTGCTGTTTGCAGATCAGTCTACTCAGAATGCCCAAAATATAAATTAGCCTTTCCTAGCTAAAAAACCTAAACCATGAGACTGGCACTTTTTGAATTGCCCAAACTAAAAAATAAAAAAAATGAGAAAGGGTATTTAATATTTTCAGAAATTTGCAATCATCCACTTCATCAGCTACTATTGAAAAGTTTCATCCTTCCCTGTTTTCTTCACACTCCTTTTTTATTTGGATATGAAGTAAAAAAATCTAAATTGCCAACATTTTGTTAGATAAAAACAAAAGTCAGATGCCCAAAGATCAGAGTTTGATAAACTTTAAAAAAAAAAAAAAAAAAAAAAAACAGGGAATCAGTGGCTTGAGAGCCTGCTCCTGTTTGGAATTGCAAGGCCCAGCTGGAATTTACACATGGCTGCTCTGCAGTTACATCTGCCTTTGGGTTTTTGACTGCACAGCATTTATTATCCGATGCACAGGAAAACAAAAAAAAAAGTGTGCATAGCTTTTAATTTTGGAGTTTTTTTTGACCATTCTACACGAGCACAGTGTCTGGGAAAGAAATTAAAAGTTAACTGTTATGAAATTACAGCTAAAACCAGCCTGAGTGAGAGTTCCACAGAGGTAAAGCTTAATTATTTACAGTTTAGGTCCTAAGAGACCAGGTCCCAAGGTCATTTATTACCAAGAAGGAACATAAATCACTGGTTTCTATGTTTGTAGCACCATCACCAGCACTCAGTAAGGGCTAAAAGGTAAGGGAATACATCCACCCTTAAATATCCCTATGGGAGTTCACCTTTTATGAGTGAAAAACATGACAGAGGGTCAATATATCTGCTCAAGAAGTGGGGAAGAACAGGAAGAGCACACACCCCAGGAGCCAAGGAAATACAAGGGCTTCAGAAACAACACCTGGGAGCAGGCACAGCAATATGGGCTGGCAGCAGCTTCTAGACCAACAAAACAACCCCCAGAACTGGGAGGGATCTTGGCCACAGGTGCACCCAGTAGTGCAGAGGAACCTCTGTGCTACAGGAACTAAAAAATGATGGTTGTAATAGTCTAGCTTGGGCCAGATGTCATCCCAGTGCCTCCACACCTGCAGCTCATGGCCCTAAAGGTAATAGGAGGCAAGGCATGGGGCCACCACTCTCACAAACTGATGGTGCCTGGAAAAATCTGCAAAAAGTTATCCTGAAAAAAAAAACCAACCCAGTGATGTGGGAGGCTGTTACTTTGCAGTTATTGATCATACAAAACAAAAGAGCAAAATTTTCAGTAGCTGCCTTCTGAAAATAGAGGCAGCTTCAGGTAACTAAGATTGAAGATGGCAAGATACAAAACATGCAATTCCTGTGCTGATCTGACTTTCATGCAGGTATTGCTATCACTTAAAACCATTTATTGTTCCAAAAGGATATGATCCTTCTACTTCAAGGAAAAAAAATTGCCACACTATGCACTAAGAATTAAAGTATATTGGAGCACAATTCACCAACTGTAGAATACACATTTTGGGAGGGCACATATTATAGCTGAGCAATGGTGTTTATACTTGTGTCAATGCTTGCAGCAGCAAAACAAATGCTTAGTTATATGAGGAGTGAAAATGCAGTGATTCAGTAATGTAACAAGTCATCTGCAAAATTGATATATACAAATGCATCACTTATAAAACCTATTGTTGGAGAAAGTTTTATTTTGGTGAGCAACTGGGATTGCCCTGCTGTTAATGAGCTGGTTTCAAATGGGTATAAATGAATAAAAATGTGTTAATAACCTTTCAGAGGTGGAAAAATCCACAAGTTAATCCTTCTTTTATAAGCTGCTTCCCCTGCCACTTGTGTAGTCTTAGTAGTAAACATTTGATGTCTAGCTCTCTTTTAAGGAGAGCTAAGACTAAGAATTTTAAACAACATTCTAAAAAGATATATGCCAGACCTTTATTTCTGTGACCTATCAGCTAGATAGTGGATTATCAAGACCAGCCAATATTTGAATACCAGCCTATGCAAATATACTGAGTTGCAAAAGAGAGACACACACTTGACTCCTCTCTATCTTTTAGCCCACAAATCACCTTTTGTTTCTGAATTCTGAGCTATGCTCACCAGTTCTTTCACTGCACCATCTGGCCCTTATCTGCACTATGCTTAAATAGCAGTATAAACTGCAGAATAATTTAGGTGGGGAATGAGCTCTGCAGGTCATCTGATCAAAACAACTTGGAAGTCAGACTGAGATAGAATCTATAATTGTGTACAACAGTCACAACCACTTCTCAAGCCACCAGAAACACAGCAACAAACAGCTCCTGACCACAGGTAAAACAAACTCTCCCATTTTGGTCCCATGATTATGACCTGTTACAGCTGAATGGGATCAAGAACACAAGTGAAGGTCTTGCCAGGAGCACAGCAACCAACCTGTGACTCAAATGCAGCTTAGCAACATTCTAAGAACAAGGTGTTGGGACAAGCAGGCTGAGGAGGAGGCAGCATGTCAAGGACAGAAAGCCATAACCCAGAGGAGCAAGGACAGCTGGGTGGGTGGAAAGCAGCAGAGCATTTCTCTGGAGGAAAGAACAACAGCTCAAAGCCATGGAGAGGTTCCTGAAACCCTTTCAGTATGGCTTGCATGGCTGTGGGTTAGCTCCAGACAAACACTACATACCACAGAGCTGCTCACTCCCTCCCTGCCCTGGTGGGATGGGGAGGACAACCAGAAAAATATAAAACACATAGATGGAGATAAGAACAGCTTAATAACTGAAACAATAGTAGTAGTAACAATTAATAGTTAATATAACAATAATGATAATAATGATGATAATGGTTTGGTTTTTTTTTTTGGTAATGAAAATTTCAGAGGCAAAGAAATAAAACTCAAGGAAGACAAGGGCTGCACAATGCAGTTGCTCACCCAGTGGTGCCAGGTGCTCAGCCTGTCCCCCAGCTGCCATTGTCACCTCCCAGCCAGCTCCCCAGGCTATATACTGGCCATGACGTCCTGGGGATGGACCATCCCTGTGGCCAGCCCGGGTCAGCTGCCCTGGCCACGCTCCCTCCCAGCTCCTGGTGCCTCTCCTTGCAGGCAGAGCAGAGATGAGACACTGCAAAATCCTTGACTCAGGGTGAGCAGTGCTTAGCGACAGCCAAAACATCGGTGAGTTACCAACACTGCTCTCAACCCAGCTCCGAGCACAGTTCTGCTCTCTGCTAGGAGTGCAGAGAGCTCCATCCCAGCTGAGACCAGGACACCTGGTGACCCGGGGATCTCACTGCAGGGAGGCACATCTGTACTGGGAGCAGCCTTGCTGCAGCTGTTTATACATCACTGAGGCCTCCGTAAAGGGGAGAAGAGAGATTGAGTTTCAGCAAGCTCCATCCTCTAGAGCAGAGAATTAACATTCCCTATCCTGTCAAGCTGTGAATGGATGTAATTGCTTGGCATTAGCATAATTCATATATACATGCATACAGAATTAAATAAGAGCTGTAGCACCTCAGTGGCCCCAATGAGTCTGATTTTGTCTCTCTGGATTTGCCATACACATCCAGGCTGCAATAAGGAGCTGTGCCAAGTGTGACAGGCTGTGCATTATTTAATGGTTTGACCATCCACCAGTATATTTTGTCATGCAGAAACCAGCCCTCTTAAGTTAACAAGCTTGAAAAGGGTCACTCTGGATAGTGCTGAAAGCAGTTTGTGTTACAAGATGTGTCCAAAAGAGAAGAACAACTTCTGCTGTTCACACTTTGACCACACTGGAAAATTGAATAACTGCTTCTCTACCAGCAACAGCATCAACAAGAATGTTCTGAACAAATTCCAGGTTTAATTGTGATTTAACAAAATCACAGTTCTTCAAATGACCCACTGCTCAAAACCCCTTGAGGTTGCAGTGGTTCCTGGCAAACTCAAAACATTTTTCCTTCCACGCTTCCTCTCTGCAATACAGCTGAGTGACCTTGGTGGTGGGAGGAGGTCAGAGTAGACAAGAAAACAGTCTTTAAAATCAGATAGTGTTTTAAGTACTAAATTCACATTTTGAAGACAAAGCAAAAACATTTAAATCTTGCAACTTAAAAGAAGCTGCAATAGCTCCAAGAACAACTGTTTGAGGCTCCCTGCCCCCCCAACAATCCCTTCCTGCAAGTCAAGGAAGCAACAGCATGAACAACCTCAAAAACATCAAACTACTGAAACAAAAAGCAAACCAACCAACCCACAAAAGGAAAGGGGGAAGGAATGGGATGAGGAGATTGCTTCTAAATTCACATAACCCTCACTTTATCCTGTATATTTCACAGTGGCATAAGCCACTTCAAGCTTTTGCAGATCACTCTAGGATTTGCTTTATTTGTATTTTTGTCCTTTCCCAGTCTCTTTTTGACTCTTGTTCTCCAAGAAACAAAAATTGTCAATAGTATGGAAGTGAGTTCAGACAGCTTCTCCAAACCCTGGAGAGGTGACTTACAAACTTCTGCCCAGTCAGGTCTCAGCATTCTTTTATAACAGACCTTCACATTGACTGCTTTACCACTAAGAGAAACAAACTCAAATTAATTTCAAGCAAAAGTTCACTGTTTGCCACGTGTGCCATCTAGACTTGGGGTGTCCCAAAATGAGAGGATGGGTCAGAAGCCACAGAATATACATTAAATAAAGGAATAGTTGCCCCTGACACTGCAATCCCAGCAGGAAAACCTCTGCATCAACCCACACCCATCTCAGCTCCCCTCATTCCTCTTGAACCTGTTTCTCCCTCTCTCTGCCCCCACAGCTGTCCTTGTGGTAAAACATATATTTAGAAACTAGTAGCAATTATTCTTTCCAACAAGCAACCTCAAATCCAGGACCTCTTGCAGCATCCAGAGAAAATATTCCTCTAATGTAATTAATTCCCTCTATTTTCTCTTTCCATCATAACTCACTGCCTGTTTACAGCTAAGTTGAATCTTCTCCTGTGCTTGCCAGCAGTACCACAACAGCCCTCTTGTACCTCTGGCCACTGGTTAATGACAAAAATAAAGCCAAGAAAATTAGCACTCACAAAAAATAGCAAAGCTAGGAATAAATGAAGTGTCTGAAAACTTTCTGCTGGTCTTGTGCTATGCCCCAGCTTGCTGCACTTCTAAGCAGGCTGATGGGTATTTTATCACAGGTAAATAAAAACTTCATCAGCAGCTCTAGGGTAGCATAAAGGTGACTTAAACAAAGTTTCTTTGAAGCTGTCTGATAAATACTGAAATAATGGAGGAAATAAAGGAAGTAACTTCTAAAAGCAGGCTCCAAGCACTTTTCTCAGATGCTGATTCTCCTCAAATAGGTTTCTACTTTTCTCCTGGAAGAGTACCAATCTCTAAAATAAATAAAGTAAATGTTTGAGAGTAAAGTCAGTAGTTCTGGTCTGGCAAATAGCAACATAAAAATGGCACCTTTGCACTCAGCAAAGTGTCTCTGGTGTGCAGCCAGGAGTGATTGCTGCTGACTAGTGAGATAAAAAAGGCTCTACTGCTTTCATGCTTGCTTGAGACAGGATATCAGAGCTATTGTGCAGCAAACTGAGTGCTAGTGCCTTCCATAAAAAGCTAAATTCTTCATTAATTTTCAGTTAGATACCTGGACACTTCTTGCTGCACCACTCAGTGACAGGGACTGGGACACAGGGACAATGTCAGAGCACACCTTGCTCTGCACAGAGTTTATGATGCAAAAATGCTCAGGAAGGGAGATGGCTCTGTGAGATGGGGAAATGCTTAATGAAGAGCCAAACAGAAGTTCCTGCCTCATACAGCTACTTCTAAACAAGCACTCTCCACATTCAAGAGCTGCAGTTTGTCTTTGTGGAATGCTGTGATGAAATAAAACAAAAAAAAAAAAATCAGTGAGTTGTGTTAAAAGGTTTATCAAGCAATTTTCACTCCCAACATTTAATGTCAGGTGTGTGGGCTGCAGGTAAAGTACATAAAATAAACAAAATTTGTAAATATGCATGAACACCAGCTCATCACTTCAAGGAAGAACATGGGCCAGAAAAATCTATTTGAATTTATCACACCACCATAATATGGCTAAATTTGAATTTTCAGGAGTGGTTGGTAAGTAACAGAAAAGAAGCAAATTCTCAGCATTCAAACTTGCAAACCCTTTTAGAAACTTTTAGGAAAGATATGCTTGAAAGCAAGGCTTTAAAACATTTTGGAGTATATTTTCATAATACTTAAAATATAATAAATAGTAATAGATTCTGCTCTTTAGAACTTCAAAGTCATAGAGATAAGGCTGCTTCTGGAAGAAGAAACAGACAGGAAAATACCTGCTCTCAGAGCTGCCCAGGACTCATAGAAAAATAAATCACACAATGTTTTTATCATTATCTGACTTAAAGCTCCTGAAAATTAACTACTTCTCTTCAATCAAGTACAGCATACATTGCATTTCCATCTGGAAGTGTTTGCATCTTAGCATCTCAGCAATCATGATGTAAGATGCTATTTCATGTCACACTGGCTGTTTTTTCACAAAGCCCCCACAAAAATCATTATAGCAAGCCTGAAAATTCTAATAAAGAAGCCAAGCTGTCTTTTTCTCTTCTAGCTAAGGAGTTCTGCCTCAATGAAGTAGCAAAGGCTTTAATAAGCTGCTCATCTTAATGAACAGATAGAGATTGAATTAGTAGGCAATGTCTCTTCTAAAAAAGCATTATTAAAACCACTCCACTTGTGCCAGTAACTCCAGTACGTGCTGCTGATATGTCAGAGACATTTCATTTCAAGACACAAAGGAACAAGTCAAGAACCCAGGTCAGGGAACAGAAACAAATCCACTGAAATTTCATGTTGTTACTGATAACCAGAGCCTTTCATTCCTTGCATATTTCAGCTTTAAGAGGATGGCAGACATCAACAAAATATTTTCCTTACATTGAAAGAGTCTGAAAACGGTGCCAAAGAAGATCAGAGGAACTTTCTTTTTGGTTGCATCTTGAGGTCAGGCACTTTAAATAGAGTTTTTGGCATGCCATAAAATAAACTAAATCAACTTCTCTCAAATTCCTGGCGGTTTATAACTCAAGCTGCCAAGCCTTCTAGCTGTGCCAAGCTTCTGCAAGAATTAAATGCTCAAATTAACTGGGCATGAAAGGCTGAGTCCTTATCAGGTGAACATCAGCAGAGCTGTCAGCTCAGGAGCTCCCCAGGAGATGTTTCTGGGCAGGGCTGAGCCCTGCCAGTGCTCACCTGCAATCCAGGTAGCTCTGGGAAGCAGAGAAGGGCCTCTCCCACTGGTTTAGCTTCCTGCACTAATTTATCCCTAGTGCTGTGCTCTTCTTTACACCCTGAGCTGTTTGAGCTGCTCAGGGATGTGCAGTGTGAGGATGTGCCCCAGCCAGGGCACAAAGAGGCACAGAAAGGACTGCAAGGCTTGCAAAGCATCTCAATTCCATCACAGGCCTGGGATACACACAGAGAAATTCTGGGTGTTTGTAGAATATTTGCTTACATATGTTCCAAACTGTTATAGCAACTTATTTCCATGTGTTTCACATGGTGATGCTTGGTTTAAAAATAAAAGTGCATTTTGGTGAGAAACTGCCGTGGAAGCAAAATGTATCAATCATTATTCTGTGATTTCAAAGGTGAGAAAACCATTTCTAGCTACCCCTCCCAAGGCAGGCTTGGGTTCATCCCTGCCCCTCTGTGGCCAAATGCAGCTTTGTTAATCCTACCCTTCTAAAATTTCACATCTGGCTTCTTCTACACCTCCTCAGTCAGGAAGTGCAGCCCATCTTTCACCACAGCAGACAGATGATTTCTCTCCATCCTTGACCTCCTCTCACACAAGGCTTGGGGAGCACGTGCTCCCAGTCAGCAGGCTGCTCTCAGGAAAATGTTCCTTTGTGTCCCTGTGGTCCAAGGGTAGCACACTGTGCTCTCCTGTTTCACAAGGAATCACCAGGATGTGTACTTCTGTGCCAGTTCTTGTGACCCAGGGGGAAGAGAGGGGAAAACTTAGAGTTTATCAGATGTTCCCTCAAATTTATGAACTGTTTCCTTGCTTGGGCTTGAGGGGCAAACCTGGTATTTCTTTCACCTGCTCTACAATTAGATCTTGTGTTTGTGCATGGCCTTCATTTAGATCACACACACATGATATAATGGAGAAACACATCAAAGACCTCTCACACGAGCCTGCCCATCCACACAGCAGCACAGGGAGGTTTTCTTGGTCCTCTCCTAAAAGCATCAATGCCTGGACATTGCTGTATTGCTGCTTGTGCTGGTGAGAGCTCTCACATTGTTCTGCAAATTCAACAGAGAATCCCCTTGGAAAGGGCCCTGCCTCCAACTCTGCAAACAAATCCCTCACCCTGCAGGAGCAGGTGGGTTCTCACTGGGCAGGTGCTCACCAGAGGGCATTGCTGTCAAACCTGTTACAAAGAGCTTACCCAGAAAACACAGATCAAAAATCAAATCTTTGGGTAAACCTAGCAGCCAGCTGATCCAGCTTGTTAAAAACATTAAGAACATCAGCACTTCTGTACCACCCCCCTAAGCAGCTCCCTCTGTCATCACCTTTTTGTCCACTTGCCCTGGGCAATCAGGAGGTGAATCAAGGCATTAAACATGCAGTAATTATCCCTTCCATGCCACCTCTCTGGACTTTAAAAGTCATTCTGCCACCTGGATTTCCAATCCTCAGCTGATTTTTGCTTTCTGAAATCATTGCACAAAGCTCTGCAGGGCTCTGTGTTTGTTAAAAAGCTTCAGAAGCTTTGCCCTCTGCTGCTCTGGGTGCTGTTTTGGAGAAGGGATTGCTGAATATACACAAGCCCCCTCACCCCACACCACTGCAAACAGATCCTCAAGGAGCTTTGGCTCTGGATAAGCAGCTTCTCCATTTATCACAGCCACTGATATGCTACAGTCTTCTCATTCTCTATTTCTGTTTAAAAAACTCTATGTTCTAATTCACAAGCAGTGTGATAGCTTTGGATTTTTCAGGCATTTTTTACTACAAACAGAATTAAACCACATTTAAGCTCAGCTGTAAACAGAGCTTTTAGTAGACACTAACAACTCAGGAAGCAAAATAAATAGCAATATTTTTTCTAGGCTAGCCCTGATGCTTGGACAGTTGTCTGGGATTCACATGACATGATGGTTACCAAAGTGTTCACATCCTGAATTTAAACTGTCACCAACTTACAGTGCTTTTCCCTCCTCCTGATCCAGATAAAAACAGGAACAAAACAGCTCCTTGCAGCTCCCAGAGTTATCCCCCTGGCTGATCACAGAAGTGAACAACCAGGCTGGTTTTCTGTTTCCAGCTGAAAATGTGTAAGTGATTAACAGCCCCCTGCACTTTGATACAGTGCTGAAAGATCTCTGCCTCTGAAGCAAAGACAGACCTTCTGTTTCTTTTTACAAGCAAAGGGGAAAAAAAAAAAATCAAGGAAAAAGGGGTGGGAGGAGAAAGGGTGTTTTCAGTATTGCTTCTGCATGCCTCTTTCATAGTAACTTAAATTTGAATATCTGCCTTTTTCTGGGAAGAGAAGGGGTGACTGGAAAACCACTACACTATAATATACCAAAAAAGAAAAAAAATAAAAGTCAAAATTTTTTTATAGACTGTCTACCCAATTCTACTCCTACAGAGGCTGCTACAAGTCAGATTTCCTCCTTCATTCCTGCAGCCATTTCTCCTTAAATTATGAGTCAAGCTGAAAACCTGAAGGACAATGGAGGAGAGTTTATGAACACTGAAGGAAAGAGTCCAGCCTGGCCCCAGCTGGGGGTGCTGGCTCCTGGGCAAGAGGCAGAGACTCATTTCATGACTTTGCATCCCCTGGGACTGAAAAAGGAAAATAAAACTCAAAGGAATGAAATTTTTAAATCTAGCCTTTTCTGTTTTGCTCCCTTTAATTACATATTGAAAGGAATTCAGACTGGATGAGTTTGATGCAAGTGCCAAATATCAATGTAAAGCCCAGCACACAAAGCATGGAAACAAGAAGGAAAAAAAAAAATAACCCTCAGAAAAGGAAGGGGGAAGGAGAATAGAAAAAAAAAGAGAAAAGAGTCCAGTTTTCCCACATGTTGAGGTTCTCAATTATTATTCAGCTACTTGAAAGCATCCACTTAGCTCATATTCAGAACTTGTCTTCAGAAGCTCAGCAAGAGCTTTAGCAGGGCACAGTAAATAAACACACAAATGAAAACGAATGAAAGTTCTCTTTCTAAAGCAAAATAACTACAAACATTGCTGTAAAAAGCCTGAGGAACTCTAGGCAGTATTATTCCTTTGCACTAAAGAAATATATACAATATTTTTCTCAAATATAGAGGAGTTGACAGTGTCTTTTTCAGGAGGAGAGGGAGGCTGGGTGCTGTGGAGAAGGCGATTGAGGGACAGAATAAATCCAAAAGTAGGACAGGCATCAGTGCTCAGCAGGCTGCTGGAACCTGGGCACACATTAACTGAAACCAAATTAAAAAGCACTCAGACCCAGGGGAGCTGCACCAGGGAATCCTTCAGTGTGCACAGCACAAACTCAGGGCATTTAAAACTACAGAGAAAAAAAATCTAAAAATCCTCTCACACATATCAAGTAGGGTTGTGTTTGCAATTTCAGTTTTGCTGATGAGAAAAATTAACACTCTGTTTAGCACAAATGATGTAAAAAAGTAATAAAGCATCAATATTAAACAAATTGAACAGTGCAAAATCAATCAAAAGTAACAAAATCAGGGTAAGGTGACTATGAACAGTTTTCTCTCCAAAAATTGGGAGGACATTCAGGCCAACTTAAAAATTTTAAGGAAAATTTGAGGTTAAATCTTACAAAACTTATTATAACCTTCAATGGAAAGCAAAATTTGTAATTTTAAAACATGCCCTAGTGCTAGGAACAAGCTTGCCTGCCCTCATCATATCCTCTCTCAATGGTTAGGACACTTCAGAGTGAAGTTAGTGTGGAAAAAACATTTTTATTTTAGAACAGCGCTCAAAACAAGCGATTCTTCACTATTTGAAAACAATTTCAGTTTGATTACAAATTACACATCCACCAGCAAAAACAAACAAACAAACAACCAAACAAACAACCAAACAAAACACACAAAAAAAAACCCAAAAAAAACCAAAACAAAACAAAAAAAACAAGCTGGGTCAACATTTAAGCTAAGTATTTTTTACTTAAATACAAAATTTATTTGTTCTGCTGCAACATCTGCAAGTCTACACTGCTCCAAGCCTTAACCAAATGATGAAAGTAGCTAAAATCAACAACCCTTATAACTTTTGGCAGAAAATCCTAACATTTAGGAAGGAAATCCTTGGGATCAAGACTGTGATCTCACATGTAAAATCAGCCTGGACTCTATTAATGTGGCAATGAGTCTGGTTGGGATTGTTGCTGCCTCACCAACAGTGACAATTAACAAATTGAAACAGAAGTGTGTAAAATTTGTAGCTCAGTATCAGTAAAATAACTTCAAATGAAGCCCAGGACTGTTGTGATAATCATACTTTTATCATCCCAGAGCTGGCAGATTCAGAAGGTTTACCCTGCACTAACTTCAGTGCCTACTTTGACAAATAACAATTAAAATAATTAAAATCCTCAAACAGAGCAACGAACACATTCTTTCATAGTTAACAACACATTATTTCAAACCTCCACCTGAGGGAAAAAAAAAAAAAAAAAAAAGAAGCTCTAAGACACAGCCAGGCATTACTGGAGATGCTGCTTTGCCTCCTTCTTAAAGGACAAATAACTTTGCATATGAGCCAAGAGATGTCATCTTTGTGAGAAAAGCACTGTTGGACATTCCTTGTTGAGTTTTCCAAGGGCTTTAAACAAGATTTCTTTCCTTTATGGAGTCAACAGTTTGTTTTCGTAGAACACCTATCTGTGTCATTAGCATTTTACAGGGGTGGTACCATTGTAAAAGAGAACAGAGAATTAAAGCAGATTGATTTACCACTGAGTGGTTTAACTGAAGGCATCATGAGCTCACTATCACCAAAGCACTAAATCACTGCATATTTCAAAGCAGAGGAGGCAGTTTTGCAAGGTAAACACCTACACTTTTACTGCAGTCTTCTCAAAGCCCCCAGGACCAAGGCCAATTTTATTGTGCTGTGATACCACAGGAGATAAGGACTTTTCAACAGTATACTTGTCTGCTTACAGTCTTTTTTAAAACATGTAACTTGGAAAAAAAAAAAAATCTAAATTTACAAGGCAGGGCAGAAACAGTGAAAATCTCCAGCAACACAAATCCTACTTGCAGTAGGATCCAAACCTCACTGAATATATTTTGAAACACTTTACAATGAAAACCAAACAGATAAAATCACTATCATGTCCATTTGCAAGAACCTCCTCACATTTCAACTGCACCTATACAATCCCTTCCAAACTTGTCAAAAGGCATGGAACCTGCAGAGATCTACAGGAGATATCATGTCATAAATAAATTTATCACACAATAATGTAGTATAAAAAATTGTAAAAATACAGGAGATATAATTTACAGGACATATCATTCATGCTCTGTTATTTCAGCAGCAAATGTAGCACCTGACACCTGAACATGGAGCAATTCAGAGCCCCAGGTGACAAGCTGGGTGTGTTCTGGGTGTAACACAATTACAGACAGGACACAACCTTCCCAAAGCTTTGCTTTGCCAGCTCACCCAGGTCTTGGCTACCAAGGCATGAGACCAAAGGTTAAAAACTTGGGAATTGAGCTCATCTGAGCAGGTTTGAGGAAAAGCCCAGAGCAGACCACAACTGCTCAAACCAAAGCTGGAATGTCAGAACTGCAATAGGATTCAGGAATTCCCCCACTCAATCACCTCATCACTAAAGTAAATTATAAACAGCACCTGAAATTGCTGTTTGAATAGCAAGGGTTTGTTTAATAGTAAGGAAATGACATAAACCCAGAGAAAAGAGAGCAGAGAAAGCAATTCCCACTCACATGTGCACAAGGAGCACCAGGAAGTACAGAAAGGAGGAAATGACTGGGGAAAGAGGGCTGTGGCTTACAGCTGCATGACTGATTGTCTTTTTCATATTAATAATGAACTTTATAAGCAAGCCTAACTCTAAATATTGAAGTGAGACACTGAAAGATTTCGAGGGGAGTTTGGTTTTTTGGTTTTTTTTTTTGTTTTGGTTTTTTGTGTTTGCTTTGTTTTTGTTTGGTTTTTTTTTTTTAAGAGATGTAATGATACTAAAGACCTAGAAAGAGTTCTGGTCTGAATTCACTCCTCCAAACAAGAGCAAGAAGCATAAGAAACATGAACCTGTAGAAGGACTATTCTACTTTCTTTTTCTTAAGTATCCAGAAAAGATTTGCAAGAACTATAAGAATAATTCACTTATGCAAGAAGAAGAAGCCAGTTTAATTTGAATGAGAAAAAGTATGGGAAACAAGGAAAAATGAGTCCATCTTTGCAATACATAACCATAATGAGTCATGTTTGATCATTTTGCTTTATTATTTTGTGTTTCAATGCTCCATGGTCAACCACAACATAAAGCAGATGATCTTTGTGATCTCTGCTTAGAATTTTACACAGATAAAGTCTGTTCCTTGTGCTGAAGGGGGATCAGCATGAAAACCAAAGTAATACCTCCCTTTTTAAAATAACTTGCTCTTCTAATGTAGGGAATAATAATAATAATAATAATAATAATAGGGTTAAAATACCATTCCTCTTTGAAATCTTGAACTGGTGCTTGCAGTTCAATGTTATAAAACTGGAGAGGTGTATGAATGCCTTGCCAGTGTCCTGAAATTTACTCTTCCTTTTCACAGAAGGAATGTGCACTTCCTTCTTTGCTATACAGTGTGTTTTCCTGCATTTCATCTCTATTATAGGAATTATTAGCTGCAACCTTCCTCCAAACAGGCAGGTGCAAAAGCTCCTGCTTTCCTGAAATTCCTTAGGGAGCACACCACCCCACCCAACACAAATTCATAGGAGCAAAGCTGAATCAGATCCCTGTTTATCAGCAATTAAGTCCACCAAGAAATTAGCACAGCAGCCTCCTCTTTGCCCAGAATAATCAGTTTTTCTGCTTTCAGCACATAATGGTGCCAAAACTCCTCATTTTTCAAAACAGGTAGTAAAATCCAAAGGAAAAGAACTTGGATTTAAAACCACATAATTTCATCCTTAATGATCAGCACAGCCTAGAGAAGGTGTCAAGAATTTAATTCAGAATTTTCTGACGTATCAGTGCTGCAGTGGTGGGTTTGGCATGCCCTGCCTGTCCATACTGAACTGGGACATTCCACTTGAGTATGAGGAGAAGATTTTTGGCTTGTGAGGGATGAGAACCAAGCAGTTTTCAGAGGTGTGAGCATTCCCAGGTTTGCAGAACATTGTGGTTCCACACACTGCACTAGGGCTCAGCTTTTTCTGCTTGTAAGGTTCAATGGTGGATGGCTGAATGCTCACTCTGCATCTGCAGCTCATCTACAGATGATGCATGTTTATAATTCAACAAGTCCCAGGTGGGTGCTCAAATGAGTGCCAGGATCTTAATAACTGTATTTTAACACTCTCAGGTATTTTAAAAGAAGGTAACAAGGTACTGTCAGCAATTAAGCAATAGCATTCCCCCACTAAGCTCCCTCATTAAACACATGCAGGAAAAACAATGTAGTCTACAGGAAAAAAAATTTAAAAGACCATGTATTGACTCCTTCTGTTAGCCATATTTTCTTAATACAAGCCAACATCAATCAATCAATCTCTTTACTCAAAGTGCAATTCTCACCTCTCCATGTGGAACATGTTAATGAGTTTCCACTAAAAAAAAACTAAATCATCTATATTTACCAGGTACACAGAAATAACAGGCTTCAGTGCTGCTTTATCTGTGTTAAGGAAAAGCTGAGAGTTCTTCTCTTGCCATAGGATAACAGACACAAAACACAAGCCCACAAAGCCAGCGTGGGTGTTCTGTTTTGGTGTATCACTTTTTTTATTTTTTTTTTACCCTCTCTGTGCTTCTGCCAGCACTGAATTTAGGGTTAATTAAAAAGAGCTGGCTCAGCCTGCACCAGGAATGCAGCTGCACTGTGGAGCTGCAGTGCTTGCAGGCTGCCACAGCAAAAGTGAGATGGAGAAACTTATTGCAGGAAAATGTGGGTGGGTTTCTCCCACTGCACCAGGAACCCTGCTGCAGGTCACAGGAGACCTGATCACCAGCAAAGGCTGGGCTCTGCAGCTCTGGGGACCATGACAGAGCCTAAAAATAAAATATGGCCCTCCAACAACTCAAATAAAAGTTTTACAGTGGCAAAGGAAGCTCTGCTCCTCCAAGAAAAGCTGCCTGTCTTATAGTGAAATGATTTAATGGAGATTGGGTAAATAAGCTGCTGGCAGCAAGGAATGCTTTTCCCTAGAGCTGTACACAGAGCCCTGCAAGAACACAGTCTTGCCACAAAAGTCTTGGAGAGGAGCAAACTGGGAGAAGGAAACCAAAAGAAGTTGCCCCTGGATAAGATCAACATATTTCAGGCCATGAATCAGCTGGCTTCCACATCCAGTGTGTCATTTACAGAGAATATTACAGACTGAAGCTTGCACTTAAAATTATGAGAACAATTATTGCAATCAGGAAACAACCACTTGTTGGGCAGAAATGTTGCCTTAAATGCAGTTTGCACAAGAGCTTCAGGAGATACATTTTGTACATGAATATAGGAAATGATGCATGCATACTGGGGGGGGAAACAAACAAAAAAACAGTGATGTCTCCTTTTCCTGATTTGAATAAAACACTTCTTCACCTCTTCAGCTCACCCTCTAAAGAAAAACCTCTACAATCAAACAATTTACCTGGTGATGAGGTCAAAAGGTCAGGATTAAAAACCAAGCAGCAACCACCACACATAAGTTGTACAAAGCTCACTGCAAGTCAGCTCCTAATTTCAGTGTACATCTGAGCAGCTCTCTGCATGTCAGTGCAGAAGTGCTGATTGTAACCACAGCTCTGCAGGTGAGGCCACAGGGCTATCCCAGAGCCCATCCCAGCACTCTTCACTGAGATTTGTCCTTTCCTTTTTGGCAAACAGCACCCAGCTAGCTGCTCTGGTGCCATCAGGTCTCCTGACAATGTGGAGCTCACACTTTGAAGAGCCCACTGACAGATGGATTCAATTGAAGGCACGACTGTGAACAGCTGCTCCTGATCACCAGCTTGTACAGCACACCCATTCATCACAAAACATCTCAAAAGGCTGAGCTGAAATGGAACAAATGAGTTTGAAGGAGTATGGGAGGTGCTATGCTAGCCTTGGAGAATGTGTCAGATGTAAAAAGCACAGCTATGGGACTGCCATTAATTTATTCCTGTAAATGCTGGCTCTGATCTATTAGCAGCATTCTCCAGATTTTCAAAAATGCAGGAGGGCAGCCTGAATAAGGAATTATAAGTTGTAATTAAATACTCCTTACTGAAGGTGATTTTAACTAAGTAAGTCACTAAAAGGAGCTGACAGCTTTTTAAATGGTGCTGGGGAAAACTTCAAGGTGACAAGCCTGGAACAACAGCTGAAAGCAGAGGAGGTTTTCCCCAAGTGCTCTAACTCAGAAAGATCCATCAGTCATGCAATGCAGGGCCATGGACCTGCCTTTGCTACCTTCATCTTAAACACTGAGAGAGGCCCCACTGCTTTCACAAAGCTTTCATCTTCCTCTTTGGTCCTTCAGGGTGGCTGCCAAGAACAAGGCACAGCCTGACAAATGGAACCACCCATTCTGAAGAGATGGAGAGCTGACACAGAGCTGAGTAATTCACTTTTTTTTTTTTTTTTTTTCCTAAATGTCGGGAATTATGCAGCAAAAATAGACATTCTAAGCATCAGGGCTTGTCATGGCCAACTGGATCATCTCTGAGTGACTCAGTTTTTCACAGAGCTCTTCCTATGAGTTGTGCACAGGGCAGCTCCACAGATGTTGAGAAGAAGGGTGACATGCAGGGAGGAAAATTCTCCATGAGTTGCCCCTTAGGTGGCAATTCATTCTTGCCAATTCCTGCTAGGGTTTTCTAGGAGGAGGGAAAACAAGTTTCCAAGACCTTTTTGAGGGCAATTCTTATCTAGAAGTGATATTTATAGCATCTTCAGACCTGTATCCTTGTACTTGTGTGAATTTGAGGAAAGCATGCAATGCTTGTGTAGAATTCCAAATTCCAAATTTTGTATTACTATGCAGTTAGATCAGACTTTTGCATCTCAGTATGAAAAACACACTTGTATTTTGAGCTGCAGAGAACTTAATAATTTGTTGCAACACTTATTGATAAATGGGGAGCAAAAGCTTCCTCAGTATAGAAAATGTAATATTTGCAATGATAGGGGGAAAAAAAAAAAAAAAAAAAAAAAAAAAAAAAATAAGAAGACAGCCTTCTGGATAATAGTATTTCTCTGTTTTCTTCTACAGAGTTCCTTTGCCAGTCTCTTCTCTACCTACTCTCCTTTCCCAAGGCCAGGTGAGGAGACTCAGGTGCCAATAGCTTGCACAAATAAAGCACTTCAGCTCCCCTTGTGTGGAACAAAGCACAGCTTCCAGCACCCAGGCTCCTGCTGCCTGCTAGCAAAGCCATGAGAAGTGGTGAGTGGATCTCTACCATGCCAGTAACCAGCTCTGAGACAGCAGCTTTAACTCATTTTGGGAGCCCAGCCACTGCCAGGGTACATGCTCTGATGCAGGGATGAGAAGCTGTGGGCTTGGCTTTATCTGCCAGAGCTAAGGCAGGAGCACACACGGGCTCACACACCCTCTGCAAAGGTTATTCATCACCACAGCAACCCCCAAACAAAGGTGGGAGCCAAGTCAAACCAGCTGGCTTCACCCAGCCCGGTCCCTCTGATGACAGGGCAAAGGTGCTCTGCTTGCAACCTTCAGGGACTTAATTGGGTCTGTGTTTATGTCTTTGGATCTCACAATTCCACTTCTAGCACCTCAGCAGAGAATGGCCACATGGATGCATCAAACAATAAAATTCTTCTAGAGCCCCAGGTAAAAGGAGAGAGAAGACACACAATTCCTCCGTGCCACACGGTGGGTGAGTGCCACATCCCATGACACACCACTGTCACCCCATGTAACCCCCTAGCTACAGGAATAAATAATAAATAAATAAAACAAACACCCCAGAAAACCCCAGTCTGTTTAGCTGCCCTTCTGTCTCTCCTCTCCCTTCACCACTTCTTGTCTCCACACCCTCTCACTCCACAGGACATTAACAATTTTGGATGTGCTGCAAAAATCCAACCGAGGCAATAAAATAATTGTGAGCTCAGCACAAATGAAAAGCAGAACGTCTTTTTATTACCTAAACCTGGAAAGAACAAACCCCAGTGCTCCCAGAGCCACTCGAGGAAAGAGATCATGATCATTTCTAAACCTTTTCCAGTCCCAGCCAGGGCAGTGTCTGCAATGACAAGCTGTCAACACTCGGTGAGCAGCATTTGTGACACTGAGCTTTCTCCTGCAGGGCAGGGCACGTGGGCCCAGCAGCCAGCACCACATGCAGTGACACCCTGAAAATGGCCAGGCTTCTCTACCTGGCCTAAAGCACATCCCCCACCTGAGCAGCCAGGTCTCAGGATTTAAAAGACTCATTTGTTTTGAATTACAGGATTTAAAAAATAATAAATCAATTTTATTTTTTAAATCAAAGCCACTGGTGATTGGAACAGATGACAAAATCTCATTATCTCTCATGTACTCCTGTCAAGACATAAGTTAAATTTTGCTGTAGCAAAATCATCAGAAATACCCATCCAGCTTCAGTGGTTTTGGACCTTAGTAAAATTTATGTCAAGAAAAGGGTGGTTTGATTTATACCAATGGCTTAAGCCATCATTTTTCTTGAGTCTCAAAAGAGTCATTGGTAGCTAACCAATAATCTTTTGCAGGCTTATGATGGTTTACAATTTCTGTCAGTGTACAATTTCCACCTGAGGCAGGAGGTTCCTTTACCTGATTCTGCAATATTTCTATTAGCTAAATCACTTCAGTGATTTGGTACTTCAAGGAAAGATGAGGACAGACTTTTTATCAGGGCCCACAGAAATGGGACAAGAGATAATGGTTTTATAGTTAAAGGAGGTTGAATTAGAATGGATATAAAGAATTTTTTACAATGAAGGTGGTAAAAGAGGTTACCCAGAGGGGTGGTGGGTGCCCCATCCCAGGAAACATTGATGGTCAGGTTGGATGGGGCTCTGAGAAACCTGCTCTAGTTGAACATGTCCCCTCCCATTGTAGGGAGCTTGTACTAGGTGGTCGTTAAAGATCTCCTCAAAATATTTTATAATTCTATGATAATACTATTCTGATGCTATAATTTAGAAGAACTAGAAATTAAAAAAAAGTTTAAAGTGTCTTAAAATTTAAGAAAATTCAGCTTCCAAATGAAGGCTCAAACTGTAATTTCAAAAGTCTACACTGCACTTGCAGGTAGCAAAGAGCAATCGAGTGGAATTGCAAGCAAAGTGCAGAACACCACTCAAACCCAAGGGCAGGACACTCCCCAGACACCCTGCACTTGAATTCTGTGCTCTAAAGTGCTCTCAGAAATAAGGGGGAGTGGGGGAAAACAACAAAAAACAAAAAACCAACAAACTAAAAACCTGCCTCTGAGTTCACACGCATTTCCTAAGTGCAGCCATCGGCAAACCCAGGAGACTGGATGGACCCAGAGCACACAGTGATTATTTATGTCACAGCACAATCAGCTCCTGACCTGCCAGGGAGGCTCTGCCTTGACTCACTCTTTATTTGTGCACTGGATTTTCAATGCCCCTTCCTGATGATCTTCTGAAGGAGCTGTTTTCCCACCCAAGTTCCAAGGGAGCGAAGGTTTCTGCCTTCTCCCCCATGCTGGCATTCATGAGTCAGACCTCAGACATGACACAGACATTTGTCCTAAACTGGTGTCCTCCCTGATCAAGGCACAGATATGCTTCCACTGTAATTATCTGACTTCTAGAAAAATCTGTGGTCTCTAAATTTTAATGATTGAAAGTATTCACAGGTCAAAAAAAGTGCACCTACCCAATGACAGTGATTTTAAATAAAAAAACACTGCTTCAATAACTACCTTGCTTTTTCTATTTCTACACATCCTGAAAATCAATTGCAGCAATCTGAAAGCCTCTTTCCTCCAAAGCTGCTGCTGTTAGCACTAAAGTTGCTGTATTATTTAAGTGCTGGGGTTCAGAGTTCTCCAGAAAGGAACTGCATCTACCTTCAGTGGCTCCCCAGACAGCAGCTGTTAGGCTTGAACTGAAGCAGCAATAAAAAGGAAAGGAACTTAAGGACAGGTATGTTCCAACTTGCATTGGTTATGTGACAATAGCACCAAGTTTGTTTTCCTAAACTTTCCATTAATTAAAGTCTGCTTACTTTAGTCTGGCTAAATAGGCTCCAGGACCTTGAAATGATGTACTTGCATTCCTTGCTCTGCCTTTGCTTCCTCCAGCATAAAGCAGAATCACCCTCAGAATTTTTCAGCCCAGGATAATCTTCCAACTCTGTTGCTAACCAAGGTATAGCTCAGGACAGCACTGACCTTCAGTGTATTCCAACCAGCCTTTTTAACAATAAGAACCTGAAAGAGCCAGACAAGTGCCCTGGCTGCAGTTTGCCCTTCCTGCACCCACCCTGGCAGGGCTCTCCTCCTACCTGCTCCAGAAGAGACCTCCAGCTAGTTCTGCCTAAAGCACAAAGCCCCTGCTCAATATCAACAGGATTGATATCAATATTCCCATCAATAGGGATTCATAGGGCAATTCAGCAATGCTGAGCTGTGTCATGCTGATGCTTTAATGGGATTCTTTCCATGTATTGAGAGGTTATCTCCCCCAAATTCCACAGAGATTTTTAAGTGGTTAGCCATAGCTAGGGACACATATGTTGTTTTTAATAGCAAACGTGTGTTTTACAGACCAGGCTGCATCTCATCAATAATTCCTTGGTGCCACACTTCCAGGAAAACAGCAGTCAGCCCAGCATGACAGAGTCTTAAATGAAGCAGGGCGTTATAAGGTGTGAGGCAGCTCTCCACACATTTGCTGTCAAAGAATCACAGCATTTCAGCTTCTGGAAGAAGCAGATTGCCATTGTTTTATCAAGGAAAACCACAGATTGGAAAAACTGACTGGAAACCACCTTCCCCTAAAAAAATTGTTAGATGTTGCCTTTTGTACAGAGGTTATGTCTGGTATTGAACTGGAAAGAGGATCACACCTCAGAGGTCAGAACAAGCTCACTCTTTTCTTTACACAGCATCTTCAAGAGGATGCTGGGGATGAAGTTTGCCTGCACACAGCCACACAGAGATTTAAACAGGAAAAAAAACCCAAATCCATGCACTTACATAAAAGGCTTTGGGTAGTTTCATTTTCTATTCAGCTGGAAAGGGAGTGAAGCAGCAGGCACACACACATTTTTAATCACCCCTGTGCTGACAGCAGCCAGTCACTCCTGTTATCAGAATCCCACAGCTTGGATTTCCAGGCTATGAAGCACTAAGGAGGAGGGTATAAAATCTCCTCTGATTACAAAAAACCACAGTGATATCATCTAGCATAACACACAAATGCTACAGAATTGGAGTTTGGCCTCACCAGGACATTTCTCATCAGTGGAAGGAGAGGAAAATAATCCACAAACATATACACAAATAGGAAGGATTTCCTAAGATTTGCTGGTAACCTGGATCACTCTCATTTTCTCTAAGCCCATCAGTCACACTCTGGGAAAAACAAGCAAGGCAGGCCACTCTGTGCCTCCAGAAACTCAGAGTTTGCAACATTTGCCAATTGTTAGAGAGGAAAGAGAGAAGCTGTGCTTATGTACAACTCACCAGAGATCACTTGTGCAAATGTCACGTGCCTGGGATGAAAACTTCAGCCCTGGTAGATGCTGTCCCTGCTCCTGCTTAGTTCAGCTGGCTGGCATCTCTCCAGAGGCACTCAGAAGGCAGCTGCCCAACAGGACAAATCACTGAAAACCAGAAAAAAAAAACAAGTTCAGCTTTGCAATTCCACTGCACATTATACAATGGGTTCAACTTGCTAATCCCTGACTTCTTAAAATGTGATTTCCCTCAGTGCATGACAGGCAGAAATACAGTTCTGGTTAGAGCTCATCCACTACTGTCAGAGTGAATTTCCTAAATGCCAGTAATACCAAAAAGAACTCCTCTGTACAGCTAACAGGAACCTCATGGTCCAGACAACTAAACCCTTCAAATTTTGAATCTGACATTCAAGACTTAGTTCTTTTCTATTTCATTTCTTTATTCATTATCCAGCACTTTATTCTAACTTTTAATACAAGCCACTTGCAGCTTCATAGCTGCCCTATTCCAGGCACTGAGCAGTTCTTCAAACTTTAGCAAATCTGATTTATATCAGAATTTTCTTGTGAATTACTCTCTTTAGGCCTTGATTTTGGCATTATCCCAATCTGAGACTCCTATGAGAGGTTCCATTTCCTGTCCCTTACAAAGCCATTTACAATAAATCCAACTAAAATTAATTAAAACATACAGATCAATTTGATAGAACAACAGAACTAGGAAGAAGCAGTACCAAATGAACACATTGATAGGACAAGTGACAACAGGTCAATTCAGTCAAACTGAATTGATCCAGTGGTTGCACAGTAATGTAAAAAGCAGAACACTGAGCTAGTTTTTGTATTAAACTTTATCCATCTGCTTACTAATATGAGCAGATTCTACTGGTGGTTTATCTGTCAATCACCTATTTCTGTTGAAAATGTAACATTTTAATATTTGAAGGGGAGATTAACAATTCATGTTTTTTCTGACCAGGAAACCCTCACAAAAGAAAGGACAGCACGTGGGACAGGTTGCCTTCCATCCATGAGCCTCAGCCTCTCCCAGCTCAGTGACCATGGGCAAGACTCTCCACCCTCCCATGGTCATTCCATTCCCTTCAAAACATGGATAAAATGCAAGAAAGATCAGGAGGCTGGGCTGGTTAGTCCAGGGAAGAGAGGATCCCACTAATACAGAGAAATATCTCAAAGGGGTGCCAAGAGGACAGTGCCAGACTTTTCTCAGTGGTGCCCAGACACAGGACAAGGAGCAGTGGCCATAAATTAAAACACATTTAAAACAAGGCAGAACTTTACCCCAAGGTTGGCAGAGCACTGGAACAGCTGCCCAGGGTGGAATTCTCCTTTTCCTGCTCTAGGTGACCCTACCTTGGCTAGGGGGCTGGATCAGATTATATCCTTCCAACTCTATCTTATGATTATTTGTGATTTTGTAAGGAGAAAAACCCAAAAAAACCCAAAACCAAAACAAACAAAAAACCAGACTACACCTCCAATAGTAACTTTTAATCTCAGTAGCTTCTTACATAGAAACTAGTTCTTCTCAGTAGAATGGAACACTAAAGAATTCTGCTAAAAAAAGGGAAGTAGCAAACAGTAACACACTCATTGTTTCCAGGCTCCTTATCTCTGAAATTTGCTACAGTTTTTTGGATTCTCATTTGAAAGCCAATGTAAAACAGAAATGGAAAAAAAAAACAGATTTCACTGGTGAGCTCCTCCTTGCTAATGTGATTCCTCTGTTTGCTGCCCTGGACCTGAACACAGTTAATGAATAGTGACTGTGCAAACAAAATATCAGACAATGATGGGAGGGGGAGGGAAGGGAGAAATGATTGTGTGGGAGGCTTGGATTGGATTTGGCAACAATTAGAAAAATTGATGCCCTTTTAATTATAGGAAAAGGCTTTGCTGGAAAGATAAGATGGGCATGACATTCAAAATACTTTAGTCTTTGGATTTAAATGTATGGAAATAGAAAGGTCAGAAGGTTGGGGCTCTTCATTGTGTTTTCCTTTTATGCTAAAAAACAAAGCCCTCAAAACTCAGATACAAAATGTGTGTGCAAACCTTCAGCTCAATTCACAGCTGTTACAGGACAGATTTCATTTGATTTTATTACTCTATGGGATTATTGTTTACTGCATGTAGGACTGCCTCCTGCAAGGTACAAGATATCTTTATTTTCCTTTCTAGTAAGAGCCCAAGCCAGCAGAAGTTACAGACTTAAAGAATCAGTCCAATAACTCATCAACATCCCTTAAAATCCTCCCCTAACTGGTTCCACTGAATATATTAACAAAAGAGGGCACCAGAGATTGTTCCCTGTTTGATGAAGGTTGCCAGAGCACATTTCCTTCTCTGCTGCTGTTCCCAATTCCAGCAGCTCCTGCCAGATTCTCACATGTGAGAGTGCCTGCCACAAGCACATGAAATGCATTATCCCATTTAGTAGCACAGAGTAGCTTAATGATAGCCTTTAAAAAGCTAAAAGAGAAAAGATTTCACCACAAAACTCACACAATTCCTCAATTACAAAACACATAAAAACTGTTGCAATTTCGCTCTCTGCCTCTACAGCTCTTTTTCTTTAACATCATATTGACACAATCATTTCTACAATGAAATATAACCACTTCTAAATAAGTGCTAGTAGATAAACCACATTTACTCCCCTAAAATTTATAATCACTCTTTCCATCATTCAGTATCTTTCATCAGCAGATCTCAAATACAATTTAGAAGATTTAATCATCACTACCACTGCAGATGTGACTTGCAAAGCAAAAGCACAATTACACAGGGCAGGATTTATCCAGGAAACATGGACTGTGATACCTAATCCTGCAAAATAACAGAGATAAACTAAAGTGAGGTATCTACAAAGAATAGAGTCTGTGCCAAGAGACAGCTTGTGTTGGTTTTACAGAGAGTGGACAGAATGTTCTTTTCCAAAGAGCCACAAAACAAACTTCCTGAAGCAAAGTGAGTTTTCTTTTTGCTTGTATTTAATCCAAGTAAATGTGGCCCAGCCAAACTTATTTAATAAGAAGTGGGGGAAAAAAAAACTAATTAGCTTGAAATAATTTGTCTTGAAAAAGTACAACCACACTCTCCCAAGTGAGTGGAAGTGGTCACCTGAACAGGTCTAGAACCACTGCTTCTCTGGGAAATCAGTGAGAATGGTGGGGAAGGGAAATTGGAATATTTTAAAAAACATTCTTCCACAGCATTATAAGCAGCTGTAATTAACTCTCTTCCTTTTTTTTTTTTTTTGTTTTGTTTTGTTTGTAATGACAGTCTCTTGATGCACACCAGCAGGGTTTGAGGATGTGGAAAACAGAGAGGCAGTGTGTTGAGATGGCAACACAGGAAAAAGCACTTGAAATTATCACACACCAGTTTATTTAACATAATACTTTGTTCCTAAATCAGTCATTTATGTGATCTAGAAAAAAAAACCCAAAAACCTCAAAATTAGAGAAATCCAGAACCAACAAAAAACCTCCTCCAAGTTCAGCTTTTACCTCTTTTGGCCTTTGAGGAGCTGACAGGTGAGTGCACTGGGAAAAGCCTCTTTGCAAGGCAAAGATAAAAGCATTACTGGCAAGGTCAAAAAGACAGCACATCTTCAGTGTGATGCATTTTTAATCCCTGTTTTAGGAGCACTAATGAATTTCAAAGACATAATGCACACCCTGTACAGGGGGATACTGAGACCCCCAAAATCCATATCAATGTCTAACTGTGCAGCAGGTCTGTTCACATCTACATTTGTGAAAGTTTCTCGACTAACAGAAATGCTCATTTCACCAGATACACAAAGCAAGACTAATTCCAACATCTCCACAAGTAGTTTTTCCCAATGTACCACACATTTGTCACATTTGCCACACAAATTCCCATCTCTTCTCTGTTTTGGGCAAAGGTGCTGCAGCATTTTGTCAGAATGCCAAAAAAAAGGAAGCTTCCACACCACTCATGTACAAGCCAGACACTTATAAGATTATATTCAACAACATAACTTCAAAATGCTGCACTAGAATTCCACTACAGAATAGTTACCCTAAAAAGATGAATAAAATACCTCCCAAGAGTGGGATGGATATAAAGTGAGACAGAAATCTGAGGGGAAGACTATAGAACTGCAAAATGTATTTCATGTTACTTATGCTGATGCAAAGCTTTGCAAATCCACTTTGATGTCTAAAAGTTGTCCATCTCCGTTGCCATAGGAGTTGCAAATTACTATAGATATTTATTATTATTATTATTATTATTATTATTATTATTATTATTATTATTATTATTATTATTATTATTATTATTATCATTATTATTGCTACCTCTTGAGTGTTTATACTTTCCTTGGTTCTGTACATCAATGTCAGACTTGGTTGATTCACAGCCAGATATTAGATTTCAGTGGCTATTGTCACAAGCTGTTTCCTTGTTTACTTCTGCTTTTCTTTTTTTTTTTCAGCTTCAGCTTCTTACAGGGTAGACAGTGAAACTGTTTTTATTTTTAGATTCCTTCTGCCACAATGTTTTCAAACTCTGCTAGGATCAGGTTTAATAAATCAATCAGTACTATTTTTTCTTTAAATAAGAGACAAATTATATTAGTCCCAAGCAGTATAAAAATTCCTTTCATATATTCAGCTTGGATCCACTTCTGAAACTCAGTGCATTAAAGTCACACAGTCAAATATATTAATATGTAAGCCCTTATTCTATCTGCTAGAGGCATATCTTAGTAGAAACCCCACAATTATTATTTTTTTCAACTGAAGAAAAGAGAGATTAATAATAAAAAAATCCTCCAGAGGCCAAGTTTCTGCTTTCCTGAAGTCAATCCACACTTGGTCTTGCATTTCACAGACCTGGGATTTCTTGTTAGCACTGCAAAACACAAACCTGTCTCTTTAGATACTCACATGGGGTAAAGCAGACAAAACTGAGAACAGGATATTATTTAGGAAGGTTAGATTATTGTCTTCAAATAGCACTGCAGATTGAAAGGATGAGCATGGAGAGCATTGCAATGGGAAACAGACACAGGGTGTGATTAAATTCACCACCCTCTCCCACACAGGGACATCACCAGATTGGGAATGCTCTGGAAAACCTCATCAGTTCCCACACCTTTGACAGGGACTGATGTAGCCTGAGAGATGTGTGGGAAGCATCACATGTGGTCTCAGAAAAAGCAGTGAGAAAAATAATTTGGGTTTTGGAAAGGAACAGGAGAGTGCAGGAAGGGGTTGGTTTCTTACTAGTCACTCTGAAATGTGAGCAGAAATGCTCAGCCCTTGATTCTCAGGCTTGGCACACTTGCTGGGACTTGAGGAACATTCTAAATACCAATTTCCAGATATTGCCTTATGGCAAAAACACCCACCATATCCCTGTTCACCCTTTGCACTCCCTCTGCACCACCCAAAGACACTGCATTTATTTCAGGGCTTTTTTCCATCCTACCACTGGCTTGGAAGGGGAGGTTTTTTTTGGCCACAGGTGCTCAGAGCAGTACAAACTAGGCTGTGATAAGTAACTGTGCTAGTTGTTCTTTTTTGTTCATTTTTCCTGTTCAGCAAAGGGAAAAAAAAAAAAAAAAAATCAACCAAAAACCATTTGATATTCCACAGAAACAGAACAGAGAACATGGACAGAGCAGAGTAAAACAACATCCAATCTTGGCATAGCTCAGCACTAGAGATTACCAAAATCTCCACTGTGCTCAGTAGCAAAGTAACTTCATTTCCCAGCTGCCTGCTATCAAGTCCTTCCTTTGCTGGCCCTCTTGTGAAATGAGAGCTGAAATAATCCAGGAAACTCTCCTGCTGCAGCCTGAAAAGTCAGGCTGTCTCACTTTTCAAAAAGCAAAGCACACCATAAAAAAGTTCCCAGTGCTCATGCAAAAACTTAACAGATCGAGAAGCTTGTTTAAAAAAATATACAAATATTGCCTGATGTAAATTTATCATAGTTCATTTATTGTCCAAGACTTCTCAAGATGTGAAAGAAAGAAGCCAGAAAACAGAAATCCCTGTAGAAGAAGGATGGGGAGGCAGCACGAAGGAACAGGCAGTAACTCCACAGTTAAGAAAAATTCAGGGCCAAAAGGTGAATGACAGAACATTTGGTTCAGACTGGTCTAAATTTAATAGTGTGCACTTATTAGTGTACAGATTAGGAACCTGGCCCTTCCTAGCACTGGAGAGCTGTATCATCAGGAAGATCTTGAATATTTTCTGTTTATTAAGAAAGCACAAATTCAGGCAGCGCTTTGAAATCACTTCCTCAAAGGACAGCAGAGGGTTTTCACATCAATACACCTACAGACATCCACCACATTACCACTGTGCTCATAAAAGTTATTTTAAGCACTATCTGTAGTAATAAATCAGTTTTTGTGCCAATAATTTTCTCTTTGTAGCTGAGGAAGAAGGGCAAGTTTCCCTGTCATGGTGTAATCAGAAGTTACTTAGAAGTTGTATCCAAATTTGGATTAATTCAATTTTTATCCCAAGACAGAGCACACCATGGACAAGGCCTCTGAAACACTAAGACTTCTACCAACCTCTTAATTCTTCTCCTATATTCAGGCACATCAAATCCCATTGTTTATAGTTATAAAATCAGATCATCTTCAGCAGTTCATGCTCTCCTTTACCTGGGAATCACAAAGGACATCTGCATGCCAGAATTCAGTCCATCTCCTCATTTTCCCCAATGTCATTTCTTACCTTTGCCTTTACACCCATCCCCAGTTAGAATCACTGACTAGCTCATCTGATCCACTGGGATAAGAGCACTGCACTTTTGGTGATGTTTTCCAGCCTCTTCTGATGTTGGCCACCAAAATCAGAAACCATCTGCTCTGACTCAAAGAACCTCTCACACAATTCAGCCACTTTGTTCTTCTCCTCCATCACTGGTACTGAGCACAGCCCTTGAACCCCTCATTATTGACCTCTACTGCACAAATTAATGGTTTATTATAATACATTAAATCACATGCCAAGTTAAATCTACCTAAAAAAGAAAAAAAAAATCAATGCAGCTATGAGAAGCAATGTTTGTAATAGCCTTTAATGGTCTAGTAATGCATGTGGGGAAAAAAAGAAGAAAAAGAGAACAAACCTGTTTTCAGGCCAACTTGCAGGTTTAAAAAAAAAAAAAAACTGGAACATTATTTTGAAAAGAACCAAGAATCTAATAGTCTACAACAAGGACAAGGTGGCAGATTTCTTAGAGCTGCTCTGTTCCTTCAAAAAAACTGCAATTCTCCCAAATAAAGAATAACTTCTAATTCCTATTGCAATGAGAATAAATCACATTAAAAGTGGCAGTGATAGGAACTATAAAAATGGGGTTTATTGTTGAAATGTGGGGTTTTAGTGGGGAGGGTTGGGCTTTTTTGGTTGTTTTTTCCTTTTGCTTGATTGGGCTTTAAAAAATGGGCCAGGACAACCAAAGGCAATGATTTCTGGAGCCCTTGGCCTAGATATTCTCCTCAGATCCTGCATGAGGATAATAAATATAACAAACATGACAGATCCTCTGTGTAGGACAAGGTCCCTCCCTCAGTTTCCTGTAAGTGGTGAAAGGTACCAGTGATGGCCAAGCTCTCATCAGGAGCCCTGCAAAGGTCAACTACAAAATAATATTCCTTTCATCAATCTGAGCTTGCTAAAAGGATCCACTTCTTAAAAAACCCCAGAATGACAAAAACCACCACTTACCTCCATAAAAGTTTCTTGCTAATGTTTCTTTTATTGAAGCCTATTAAAAAGTAATGCTTTCAATAATGTCTCACAGTAATGCCCTTCTAAAAGTTAAGGGTGTATAAAAAGGAAATCCTCATGCTTAAATACCTTCCAACTTCTCTAATTATCTCTCTTCCTTTGTTTTATAATTTTGGAACAAGGGTGTTTGCCCTTGATCTGACCCAGATTCTCTTGGACTTCCTTGTATCATCTCATTTATGCTTTTATTTGCCTTAATAATAACGAGCTGATTCTGCAACAGGGCACACAGAAGTACAGAAGTTAATTAATATTCATTGTAGGGCAAGAACAGGATTTATACCACAAACAAAAGAGCCTAATCCTGAGCTAACAGATCATACAGAAAAACAAACACAAAATACTCAACCTCCCTGCAAACTGGGGGAAAAAAAAAAAACCAAAAAAAAAAAAAAAAAAAAAAACAAAAAACAAAAAACACCACAGTTGCACAGAAAATTTTTCTTGGCTCTGTATTGACCACTCTGCATCTCTCTCATATTTCCACATTATTTTTGCCTGGCAATTATGATCAAAACAGAGTAACTCTAAATGAGCATTGCTGGACAACAAAAAGGACATTAAAAATCTTTGTGACAAAAAGGGACTTTTGTGTATCCCATCCAGAAGGAAAAAAAAAAAAATAAAAGCAAAAGCCTTTAAGTTTCCCAAGAATGTCTACAATTATGCCTTGCTACTGTCAACAAAGTATGTAAATTGTGTTTGGTTTTGTTCACTGCACAGAGTCATTACCAACACTGAACACACTCAAACATAAAACCCTGCTGAGCAAACAATTCCTAATCCAATGTTTCATCATTTTAATCATGCCACCAGAATTTTTCTGGGGAGAGTAAATAAAATCAGAAATCTGCTCTAACCATTTAAAACAACATTCATTACATTGTTATTTTATGCACTCAAAGCTACTTTCAGACTTGCAATTCTGGCCATAAAGTATCCATTCATCGTGATGAATGAAAAGATAAAAACCTCAAATTGGTAAAAAAATTCAAGAAAAATGTGAATAAAACACTGTTCCTTGCAGGCTGAAAGAGGCTATGGAGGAATAAATTGGGGCCAAATCACAAAACATAAGATACAAAATTATAATGGAAAAGCAAAATACATCTTACAATGTGTATTGTGATGCTTAGGAGAAAAAGGAAAAAGAAGTACAAGAAACTGGGGACAATCTTTTCAAGACTAATGAAGAAAGTAGCAGTTCCCAGCCTAACTGGAAGTTGAATTTTTCCAGTTGTTTGCAGGAGATGTGATGAGGTGAGAAACTCTAGAAGTGCCTCCAGTCTGCCAGGTCACCCCCTGCATTATTTACATTGCCCAAGCAGTGTCATTTGTCCTGAACTTCAGAACAATTTGTGCACCCTCATTAGAGTTTAATAATAAATCTACAGTTTCCCCTCTGCTTGCTAGGGTGAAATAAAGGCTGCTAAAATAAAGGAAGGACACACATGACAGACACATAGGGGAAAGAAGAGAAAGAAAACTTTTGATGCATCAAAATCATATTCCAGAGGAAATATTGAAATATTTTCACTTTCAAGGAGGCTCAAAACACTGCTGTGAGTGTCTTGCCATGCCAATAACTACTCTAAACATAAAGCAGACACTTCATGTTGCCCACCTAGGACATAAACATATAAAATGTACCAATTATGTGAGTGGATTACACCAAGAACATCCTGTGCTATACTTCCTGCAAGTTCTGGAATTGCTGTAAAACCAGGTGGATGTAAAAGCAGGCCAAAGGCAGTAGTAAATGATAGTTCTTAAGAATGTTTCCATTCTGTCTTTCACAGCCCTAAAAGTAAAAACAAATATAATGGGGGGAAAAAATTCCTGGTGATGGCATTTATTTACAAATTCTGTTATGAGAGAAGAGATGAGAAAGAGCACTAAATACACTCCTCAGAACAAGAAATGGAGAGATGTTTTGTTGTTGACAAGAGGGTGATATTAGCCTGATAAAGACAAGTATTATTAAATAAAAAAAAACCCACCAATCTTTCTGTTGAATTTAAATCAAAACAAAAAAAATTCCTCAGAAACAAGAAATAGACCTCAATATGCAAAACTGACATCTGTTGTATTAAAATGCAGACATCCTTGGGAGATTAAGTCATTCTGCATGGTCTCACACATCTAAGGATTCCTACAGCAGGATTTGAATGGAAAATTTAAATCAACTTGAGAACACAAATATAAGTGGCTTCCATCTTTTTCACTTTCAGCTTTTTCTCTTTTGAGTATATGGAAACATTCACCATAGAAATTTTGTTTCTAGTTTTAATATTCCTGTTAGAGTTGCAAATTTCATCAAAATGATTTACAGGCTTAGCATGACAAGATGGGCTTTATCAAAAGAGCTTTCAATGTATTGGTCTGAAAAAAAAGATCTCTCCATGAAAACAAAAGCACAGTAGTCACCATATTACTGAGGGTCTGACTCCAGTGTAAAAATGAGTAAGTTAAAATGTATTTACAGGAACCTAAATTTAAAATTTATTTACATTTTAACCAGAAAAAGTAACAGTCTCCTTGTCTAATGACTCCTTCAGGCTTTAAACTCTGCTATATTATCTTTTTCTTATTTTTCCCTCCTATCATAGGCTTAAATTTAATTAAGATTAATTTGATCTACTGGTCCTCTAGGACTTGAACAAACATAATTAATACATTAGGCTGAAAATTCAAACTTTTATTAATGGGCTCAGGCAACTCCACAGGGACTCTCAAGTCTTTTAAAAAGTTAATCCTCATGTAAGTGTTGTGTCTTCAAACACTGGGCTTTTCAGTGAGAACATGCAAAATTCTTTCCCTGCACAAAGGAAAACAAAGATGTGGTAATTCCCCACAAAGACCCAACAGAATAATAGTTGGACATATAGTGAAAAGGTTCTTTGTCTTGAAAGGCAGAAATGCATCTCCCTGCATAGGAGATGGCTGTGCTAACTGGAGCACTGCTTATTCTGTGACACTAAATATTGCCCCAGGGCCTCAATGAACCATGACATGGCAAGGCTCTGTGCCAGTTTATTGAATTGACACAGGATCTCAAAGTTCTAAACCTTTCCTTGTAGGAAATTAATGTTGAGCAGGATGACTCTGAGCACAGCTGCTGAACAAAGGTAAAGAATTCAGTTTGTGCCTGTCACCTTCTGCTCGAGGCTGAGCCCTTCCCTGAGAGAGGAAAAATCCCACTTACAATGCAACAACTTCTCTGCAGTAGCTCTTTTATCACCTATAGCATCTATAAATTAACTCATTAATATTACTAGTGATGCTGGGACAGTGACTTCACAAGAACCCCCTGATACACCCTTGAAAAAAAAAAGCAGGAGATGAGACTCCCCAGACTGTAGAACAAACAGCATTGGAACAAATTCCCCTGGGAAAATTAGGCAGGAAGATGCTGTATTTATAGAAAGGGGAGTCAAAGTCACTTGGTTCCTTTTTTTTTTTTTTTTTTTTTTTTTAAGCCACTCATTATTTACACTGATACTGGTAATCATGGGATGGCTGCAGAAGGGACCAAGAAAGAAAGTTGTCACCACAGTGCTGTCAACATGAAACTGGAATTTAAATAGCTCCTCCTGCAGTGAGATGCAATACAGGGGCAAAGCTTTATCCCCAGATTGCTGCAGATTTTCATGAAAATGCCAAATATGAAAAACCCAACATAGTGGGCACAGAGGGATTAGAAAAAGGAATACCTATTACCAAACTGCAAAAATGCTGCAGTAACAGGAAAATGAGAATATTATGTTTAATGGTCTTGAGAGAAGCAAAAATGTTTTGCATACAAGGCTTACTCAGAGACATAACAATTCACAGAACTAAAAACATGATGGATTTTTCAGCCTCAATACTTTCTAGGTACCTGAAGTGCATTTTTCTTTGCACTGCAACAACTCAATGCTGATTCAACAAAGAGCCTGTCAGTCCTGTAAATCATATCTTTAGGTTCCAGTGAGACATGATAATGTCTTATTCAGGTTACATGTGCATTCTTCTTGACAGTATTCATACAGCTGGCAGTCCTCTAGCCAGGCAAGGAAATAATTATTTCCCCATATACCAATGTTTAGGTCCTAAAGCCCTAGCTTCAGCTTGGCATATTGGTTTTTTGTTTTTTTTTTTTTTTCAGAAATCTGCAAATCCTTTGCAATTTGACAGCCTCCAGAACTATTTCCTAGCAAAAACCAGTGCTAAATTACATTCCTGTGTCACAACCTAAAGGAGAACTTTTTGCCCAGCTGAGCACTGGGACACAGCAGCAGATGCAGGAGCTCTCTGGTTAGCTTGTGCCCAAAAAGAAAGAAAAGATGTTGAAGTTTCTGCACTTATTTTCCCACAAATTTCACTGCAGTATGTTCCAGCTGAAGCAAAAGAGCAGGACAAAGAAGGAGTTTGGCCAAATATCTGTGACTTTGCAGAGCTATCCTCTGTGTCCTGGGGATATAAATTATACCTGTTGTACCAAACTGGATGGTTATTTGCATTCCAACCAGGACTGGGATGCAAAGCATCAACAACAGATTTCTAATTATAACTATGCAAAATATCACCCCACTCCCAAGTATCAAACATCACAAAACAGAAGAAAAAAAAAGAATTGTTGTCATGCATGATAGCTCTCTCCTCCACCTCCAGGAAAGGCAAGAAGTTGACTACAAGCTTTGTTTTTTTAAGATACTTCACATTTGCCTCCTCTTCAGGGAGATTTACAGAGGAAACAAAATTACCTATGGCTTGCAGGCTGGTAACGAGCTGATCTGCAAAAATGTCTCAGCATAAAGGCTCAGGTCACCACCCAAAATTTCTTTGTATCTCTAGCCTTCAGCGAGTTCAACTTGTTTATCAAAACTGGCTCAAAAAACCCCTACCAAACCCACAGCAAAACAAACCAAAAATAACCCACAAAACACAAAATCTATAGGTTTTTCTCTGAGGGCAAAGAAGAATTGGCAGGATTTTTTGAGACCCAAATTTCCTCCTGTGCTTCTCTGGGAGGGAGGGGAGAATCCCCACCTGACAATACCCTGGCAAATGGAAGATAATGGAATTTTCTACCTCCTGAATCAGGAAAATGGACTTCTACTTATCAAAAAGTCAAGGAAACACCACCATGATCAGAGCCCAAAGAAAGAACCATCTTTATTTTTTAACCCAAACTCAATGCCACAAACCAGGTGATAATGGGAAGGAACAGGAAGCCAATGGCTGAAACTGAAAAAGTAGCAAAAAAAATAAAAAAAATAAAAGAAAGAAAAAATTTGTACAAGAAGTACCAAAAAGCCTACACAAGCTAGCGGATTTGACCATGGTGAGAAAAATCCTTTGAAGATTTTTTTGGCAGTCAAGCCAGGCACCTCTCAACCACACATGCACACAAAGTACACCAAAAAACAGGATTGCCACCCCTCCCTGCCCCTCTTCTCTCCCACCCAAATGTACTCCAGAACATGAGACCTGCTGCTGCCTACAAACAGCTCCCAGATGCTGCCAAAGATTGAAAAGAAGCCCAAACATAATCCAGTCCAGCTGCACTCTGCCTGTGCTCTGCTCCACTGAATGCTTGGGGGCACCAGCAGGGTTGGCTCAGTCTCCTACCACAGAATGAGTGGTAAAATTTCACCCAAAAAAAGAGAGAATATCTTACACAGAGGCAGAAAGAGAGGAGCCATCACATCCTTGCATGGGGGAGATACTGACTTCCTAAAAAATCTCTTTAGATTAGAGTTTGGAAAAAAAAAAAGGATAAAAATCAAAGAGGAGGGTATAAATTCTCACTATGTAATGTAAAACATATTTACACAATAGTTCCTTACATTTCATCCCCATGAAGATTTCCTTCTTTCCTTTAAGTCCATATGAAACTCCTGCTATAATCTTAGGAAGGGGGCAATGAAAAGAGGTGTTTGATGCTTTTGGGTAAGAGGTGGTGATTTCCAGGAGCCCCAACCCAGCAGTGCAGAGAGCAAAAACTCAGCTGGGTGTCCATGTGTCCTGCCCAGCTCCTGTAGAGCCCCTTTCCCACATCCAGGGCACTGATGGAGACCAACAACTTGGACCAGACCTTCCATCAGTGCCCATCAGCACTGAAGCTCCAGGTGAGCATCCCCAGCTCCTCACCCAGCACAGAGGGAGGTGGGATTCACAGACAGGCTGCAGGAAAAGCAGGCAGAGACAGAAAGAGGGATTTTCCTTTCCCTTGGTACACCAGGGATGAGGTTTTAGTGCAGTTCTCATTTGCAGAGGAATGCTAGGAAGTTAAGAGAAGTGTGCACACCTAACTCAGCTCCCCAGTGGGATTTTCCCACAGCAACTTTCGAGGTCCAGGACAAACCAGATTTCTGGTGCTCCACACTAATGCAGCTGTGGGAGCAACATGGACAAAGACCACTATTGATACATTGCTATTTTAAATACCTGAAAAAAAACCCAAAATAAATAAGTAAAAATATTTCACTTAGGATCATAAACCAAATATTTTTCTCTAGAAGGTCAAGAAGAAAACCTTGTGCACAACACACGTTCAGAAGCAAGAACACAATGACATGTGAGGGGGGGAAAAAAAGTCATCAAGGAGAACAAGTCCCCATGAGCTTAAAACTGGACATTCAGCACAGCTTCATTCTATGAAAACACATCCTTCGAAATGTTATTTAGCATAAGAGTTGTAAAACTGTAATAGCTAGTGCAACACCCCAAAGGTGGATTGGGTAAGAGCCTTCTTTAAAACTGGGTCATTAGTTCACACAGGAAACTGGGAAGAGATCCTTCATTCACTAACTAGCTTTAGTACTTTAATAAGAGCAGGTTTCAGTTTTAGTCTGAGCCAGCCTCACCACTGTGCTGTAGAAACCAGTTCTGTTAATTGGAGCAGAATTCTCTTGCACAAGCACAAGCTGCAGAATAATTGTTACAATGGGAATGGCTTTCCTTCATAAGCATTTCTGCAAGTGTCCAACTTCATTATTTATGCCATGTCCTTTAGAAATTTCTCATTCTTTTATTCAACTGACTCCTCATTTCCTTTTATTCAATGTTCAAACCTGATGTGAAGCTTCTATTAATAATTCAGATGCATCCTCATTTTGCTGCTGCATGAAATTGGATGCTCCTTTAAATATGATTGCAATACTGAAACATAACACCAACAAAAAAGCTGGCAAAACTTGCCTTCCTTTGGGATAAATGGAAAAAAATATATCTTGTTATCATCACAGAAAACTGATGTTCCTGTAAATTATGACTCATTGAATATTTCATTGTGCTTTTAATTTATTTTTTTTTCAAGGAATTTTAGCAGCACTTTTTTCTTCAGGAAGTTAAAGGGTTGCAAAACTTCCCTTTCCTCACAATATTATTATCTGTCAAGGAAAAACCTCCAAGCTGCTGCATGGGAGGTTGAGAGAACTGTAAGCTTGCTTTAAAAATGCTGGTCTTTAGGCAAAGAGCAACAACTCAGTTTGTTTCAGAGAAATAAATGGGTTATTGAGAGGCAGTATGGAAGTCACAAATCCATTAGTCAATGTCCTAACCATTCCCATCACCTTGAAAGTCACCTCTGCACTCTGTCAGCTTCAGGCAGCTGAATTTCTGCTGCAGGCTGAACTCTAAGAAAAAAGAAAAAAACTTAATGGAGATTAATTTATAACCATGCTGTTTCAATTCTATTTATGAATTTCAGAGTGTATCAATTTCAGTGTTCTATAGTTCTCTACAGTTGTAGAAATGTTAACCAGTGACATAATGTGACAGATCAGAATGAAGACACATCTACAACTTTCTGAGAGAAAGGGAAAGTTGAAAAAAAAGGAGGAAAAAGTTGAGAATCACATTTTGTCAGGTCAGTTTTACAGTTTCTGAGATGCCAGTTGCACATTTTAGCACACCCCTGGTCTCTATGGTGAGGGCACTGTCAGTCAAAGGCTCCTATCACAAGCAAGCTCTGGGCTTGTCTTTGGGCATGGGAGGGGGAGAAGAGGTAGGGAAAAATAATCTCTGTACTGGGAATACACTTGGATATGATCAAGTGAAAAAACAATGAAGAAATTACAATATTCAGTGTTGGAACCCTGAAGTCTACAAGTTTTAAGCTTTCTGTGCTTTCTGACTCTGACCCTGCTTTTGACTTGAGGCCTTGAAGAAAGCTTCCAAATTTAATTTATTTTAGAGTTAGAATCACTAGTGTGTAGTTAGAATAAAAGTGTAATTTCACTTAGTAAAGGGTTTTGAATCTGAAGTTTTAGAATATAGTGATAAGTATGGGACAAAATGAAAGTTGTTAGGCGTTGTCTCTTCCTTCTTGTTCCTTCTTCATAATTTCAAGTAGCAGTTTTTAGATTAAATAGTACCACAGTGTGGGTCACAAGTGTTTAGTCATTGGCTCAAAAGTATAAATAATATAAACCTTAGTTCTTAATTAAGTTGTTAAGCTTTAAAAGACCTTTTAACTAAATTCACCTCCATTTTCTCACCTTTGGCTTAATAGCTACAAGTACTGAAAAACTCTCTCTACTTTAAATTTAATAAACAACCAAATCCAAACAAGAAATCCATCTCTTGAGTATTCAATCCTGACTCTAAGTAAAGAAAAAACAAAAACAAAACAGAAACTAACCACTGTCAATACAGGATCACCCTCTAGAGCCTTGTACAACAAGCAGCATCAATGATGAGTTGGGGCCACACATCATTGTCTCTGCTCTTTTGGCTCACAGCCCTTGCAGATGAGAAAAGTGACAAGGTGTCAGCAGTGCTCAGGTGTCCTCAAGGCTTTAAGTCCTTTAAAGATAGATGGAGGCTCATGGCCTTCATCCCCCAGTCTGTATTTTTAAGATTTATTTTGCATATCTCTGGTGTACCTATGGACTCTCAGGAGCCATTACAGAAGCTTGGCTTTGAGTCAAACTGCACACCTGCCCTCTTAAAAGTCTAATTTTTCAAGTGTTCCCCCTCCCCAAAACGATTTCCAACTTTGGTTCCTCTTAAAGAAAAAATCACTCTCTTCCAGAGTATAATCTTCAGCTAAAGCACTGTATGCTCCCATTAAACTTGGACCTTAAAGCACAGCATTTTCTTGAATCATCAAAAAATGCCACAAATCTGCTTTCAGCAACCTGTAGGCAAAGTTCCCAAAGCTTGCAGCTCTCACTGTCCAAGCTGTCCTTGCTGCAGTCATCTCCTCCTTTCCTCATGGGAACAACATTTAAATTCAAGCACTGGTGCCTCATGTTTCATCCCCAGCAGATGAACCAGCATATCCATTTCCAGCACTAATAAGTTTCAATGAGTAGTGACAGCTTCCAGTCATGCAGAAACATAGGCAGACTCAGATGTCATTCTCAAAATGCTAAATGATTTGAGAGGGAGTATTGCAGTCAAATTGCCCAAATAGACCTCTGCTTTTAAATGACTCATTAAAATCCAAGGCAAATCAAAGGTCCTGATAGCACAAGGATTATTAGGAAAAAAAAAAAAAACAACCCACCATATTTAATGTGTTAGCTAACATGGTAGAATCCTCAAGAAGATAAAGCAATTTTTGTTTCAAAGAAAAGTACTTATCTTTGTGAGAAAAGACAACTTGTTATTAATTCAAGATAAAATCACAGTACTGGAGGTGAGCCAGTTTATTGTTTTCACAAGACTTAGCAGACTGAACCAAGATAAAAGAAGAATCCCAGGGCTTTGCAGAAGGGGGATGAAAGCTGCAGGCTCTGATTTCCTGAGTGCAGCACTGATATTCCCCACGCCAGAGCTCAGTTTGGAACCACTGTCACAGGCTCACCAGGTATCAGCACTGGGGATTGAATTATCAGGGTTATTGTCAGCAGTTGTGGCTTTCACTGTCTAGCACCTGGCAGTGAGGTCTGCAGTCAGCAAAGAGATCTGGAGACTGTAAAAAACTGTGGAAAGATCTCCATCCACACAGGGGATGCTCTCAAAAACACAAGGGGCCTAAGGCAGAAAATTAAAGATGCTGATTTCATTTCTTAGGCATAAGTCTAGCAGAAGAGTTGAGTGCAAACAAAGCAAAGAGCCTCGTGGCCAGGAACCCTGGAAGCCATCCCAGCCCTCACCAGTCACATCCTGAAGACTTTAGTGGAGATGAAGTGAGCTCCCCACACCACCACCCTGCTCATTTCCCAGTCAGCAGCCCCCACTTCTCCATCTGCACTTCCCCAGCCTGCTGATACACCCACCCCTACAATTCCAGCTCTCAGCTGTGTGACAGCTCGTTCAACAGCCTTGCAAGTGACAGGAAATTGTGACACATTTCACCAGAGAAGAGCTGGGGCAAGTTTACACTGAGCTTGCTCAGCTTTGTTTGAGGCAATACCAAGTAGTAAAACTGAGGATGAGCTGTCAAATTTAATTAATTAGAAATCCCAAACAGCCAACTTTGCACACAAGAGATCTCAGCTATATGTAAAATTAACAGCCCCAAAAGAAAGATGTTAAGTCCTCAGGTTTGCTTCCCTGAGGTGCAGGAAGCATCCAAAAGATGTTATCCATCATTTAACACCCACATTAATTCTGAATTTCTCCCTCTCATCTGAAAGCTGCAAGCAGAGTAAAATCAGCATCAGCCTAGATCAAACAGTGCAGTGCAGCACTCTCTGCCTATCCACTGTACAGTCTAAAGACAGCAGCATTTTGAGATTTCTTTGTAGTACTACCCCAGTGACATACCAATGAGATAATGCAATTCCTGAGGACTGCAGAAAAACATTAAAGAACATAAAGAGAGACAAAAGAGACCATTAAGTTGGTTTAGATTCTCTCTCTCCTTTCCTTAAAAAAAAAGTCATCTCATCTCAGATAAACAGGGGATTTTTCTTAGTTTATTTGCTTTTATGTCTGGAGTTAGACATTGCCCAGCAGAGTTTTCATGAAAACATAATGCCTGTTTAAAATAGTACACACTTCAAATAAAAGATGGGTCTCACTGTAAGATGAGGACAGAAAAAAAAATAACAAGGATGGTGACAAATTCTTTTAAATTGTTTCCAAATGATCTACATTTCCTTTAAAAAAACAAGCACACAGATTATATTGAGGTTTGCTTTTTTTTTTTTTTTTTGGTTGTGGGTTGTTGTTTTTTTGAGATTTTTGAGCTTCAACCTCAAAATCATTAAACAGGCAGACAGACAATTTGTTCTATTAATATCAGTGGAACAAGTACTTAGAGATCAAGGTTCTGATGCTGCAGAAACCCTCTCACCCACAGCTGAACAACTCATGACCATCACTACAAATCTTCAGCCCTGGGCTGAAAAATGCCTTCAGACTCATAAAGGTAAATTTTAGGCAATTGATGGTTAGTTTTCCTGCTGTTTTATTTCTGTCAGAGCAACAACTGAGTGCATTTCTAGGAGCTCTAGGGGAAATGTGTGTCCAGAGTGGAGAGTGCACACTTGGATCAAGAATATGAATCACACAAGGTTTTAATCACTGAGTGCAGTATCACCATCCCAAGGCCTATTTAAAAAAAAAAAAATCTGTAGAACAGAAATGACCCCAAGCTGCAGATCTGCATCATTTTGAAGGTCAGCTGGTCCCTGAAGGCATGTGTCCATTACAGGGCAAGAACAGGGGAATGAGTGGAAGTCTCTGTTATTTTATGTCATCGTGGCAAGAACACTGCCTCAGAACATTTCCTCATTACTGGAAGCAAGAGTCCCATGCAGGGAGAGAGAGCATAAAGTGCAAGGTCATCTGTAAAATTACCATGGAATTTTCTTTACAACTTAAAGAAGTCACTGCACTAAAGCTCTATGAGGAAGGTTTTAAAACTCAGGAGGATTTACATAGCTTGTGACACATTTCCACAGAAACCAAATTCTTGGACTCAATTTGCTGAATTGCCTGTACTGACATCTGTAAATCTGATAGAAGTCATAAAGAAGATGTGAAAATATTGGAAAAAAATGTTACTGCTGGCATTACTGGAAATACAGCATGCATCTGGACATCCCAGAGCCTGCACAACACCAATTCCATGCCCTAGCAGGCAGGAAGGACACAAATCCCTCAAAAATCAAAGAACCTATACTCCAACACTCCCATGGATTCCCCACACAGGGTATCATGTCCTTTAACTCTTAAAAACTGCTGTGCACACAAGTGCCTCACTCTGCCATGTGAGCAAAAAATGATTACACAGACAAGTACACAGTGGTGCAGAAAGTGATGGGAGTTTACACAATTTATCCAGTGAAGCATGAAGGGCAGCAGTAGAGACTCCAGGATCACCTGCTTTTAGCCTATGGAGCTTTTGGGGGAAAGGTATCTAGAGAAAGGAACGTGGATTGCATCTGCTGTGTGCCAGTGTATATATAAATATTTATATAATATTTATTTTTATATATATATATATCTATCTATAGACACACACACACAAACAACAGCAACTAGAGGATTGCACCACGTTCTGGTACTCACATGATTCACACACAAAGAACCACTAAAAATTCACTAATGTGAAAAATGCCAGTGTTTGCCAGGGGTAGGTAGTTTAAATTACTGTGTCTATCTTCCTCTGAGAAGAAAGTCAAGAAAACTTGATTAATATTTTTCTACCAGAAACAGAAGGGCAGAAACTCTTCTTTGAAAACTCTGGAGGTCAAACTAGATGATGTAATGATCTCTTGTGGTTTTAAACTGGTTTTATAGATTATCTGACTTTAAAATAGACAAAATGTTTAAATAATAACATTCTCCTGAAATTGAGTGCCTGGTACAACAAGGCTCCAGTCACTGGCTGAGATCTGGAGGGAGTACAACCATGCAAAGATTTGTAATAAACCAAAGGGAAAATCCTAGGTAGATATTCCAAAATGGAATTGTACTCTCTCCACCTGAAAAGCAAATTATACAACCTATCTTCTGTACAGCTGCTTTAGCTAGCTGCACATTTCCATCAAATCATGGGTGCAGGTGCAGGCTGTGTCTAGTGCAGAACCATTCCCAGGTTTGGGCAATGCCACAGCAGCAAGGAGCTCCATCCTCAGCCAAGAGGCACAAAATCCACGGTGTCCCATGAAACTGGAGCCTGTTTCTGGCTCAGGGAATTGCTCCTTGCCAGCTCCACCCTGTTTAACTTGCCACAAGCACAGCCCAACTGATCAAACCTCACTGACTTGTATGAACTGCCTGGAAGTCCACTGAGTATCACTTAATTCCATGAGCCACTGAGTACACCAACAATGGGAATCAGATTACTCTGCTCATATGTTTTGACAACAGCAATTTCATTCTATTTATTATGATAATTCATAAAGCACCACCAAATGCAGAGCAGAATCTCCTGTGAAAATAATTACAGCCTAGTAATGCAGGATTTTGTTGAAGCACACCATTAATTCCTTGATAGTTCAGGAAAAGCCAAAGATTTTGTGCAAATGAAGGATTAGCAAGGTCTCAGCACACACATTCCCTTGCACTTAAAATGAGCCAGGAGCAGGCCTTATTAAATCAGCATTTCATATGATGCTTTAAAATGATAGCCTCCAAGGCAGGTTGTTTGGTACTTCAAAAAGACAGTTATCACACTACTTACTCTATGTTGCAGTCTGGGATAACAGAAAAACAAATTCCTATCTAATTGTTCTACCACTGTACACAGGGAGCATCAAATAGTTGCTCTTTCCCACAGCTGTCAAAAACCCCCAGAGTTTTATTCACAATGAGATGCCACCAATATCACACAGACAGAGAACAGCTCTAATACAATGCTGTGAATTTTCTTCCACTTGGCTACTGAAAATATTTTGAGCAGTAACCTTTTCTGAACCTACCATTCAGCATTTGGGCTGTCTCCATATGTGCCTCAGGGCTATATTGCCTGCCTCTGTGTGTTTAAAGTGCTTCTATTTCCATGCAGAACAACTTTGTGGTTGTTCATTTAATGGTAGTTTTTAAAGTAAGATTTGCCTAAAATTGGAAAAAAAAAACAAAACAGGCCTGGGGAATTTCTTCTTGATGTTTAATGAAGTTGTCTGAAAATTTGCTTACCTATAATAAAAAAGGACTGAGTCAGTTCCCTGCTTTGCATCCTCTCTGTTTTCAGTCCTTGCAGTACAGTCACTATGAAATCATGACACCCAAGATGCAGATCTGTGTGATCTCTCTAATGTCTTAATTAATACAACTCTTCATATGTGCAACTGACCCAGAAGCTGTAAGGAAACATCCCTTACAACCAAAACCAGCATTTTACTAAATATTAAAACATGATCAGAGACAGATTACTTGCTATATATAGTTTGACAGCCCAACTTAATAAATCAGAACCCCCTAAAACCCACCAGAAATATCTGCCACTGTTCAAAACAAAATCTCATAACAAACAATTAGAATGCTGAGAGAACTCACAGAAGATGTTGCATTTCTTCCAAACTTTTCCATCTTATCTCAAATGTTTACAGGTAAAAGAACAGAGATGTTTTATTCAAACCACAGTTTTTATCAATTCTGTCCAACATTCAAGCAGCACAATATTGCAAAATAACTTTCCCCCTCCTGCTCTTTTGTCATTACTTTTTTGTTTCCACACTCTCATTACTTCAGGCAGAAATAACTTGGAGATAATATCATCAATTTACCAAAACAGAATTCCCCTGAATTTATTTCCCTTTAAGTTATACTTTTACAATTAAATTGTAAATTAGAGCTAAATCTAATGATTTTCAACCTGGCTGAAACTGATTGGCTCACTAAGTCTGCAGTTTCATTCTTCCTCCCTCTCATTTTGCTCACTGGAAGAGAAATGAATCTACCTTCAAGCCTGTTGGAATCAATCTTTTCTCTTTCTCACAATTTATAAGCCAGAGGCTTAAAAAGTGCTCATATCCACTTTTAACAAGCTGGTTTTGTGAGATAAGCACAAGAACATTAATAAAATAGCTCAGCTTTAAGGCATCAAAGTTTTACAGAAGTAGATCTTAAAAAAAAAATTTGTAAAGGTGAATTGTGATTTATACCATGTTACTTTTCTTATGCTACCAATTATCAATCATCTCTAAAAGATCCCTCCTTTTATGTGCCAGAGTCATAAATGAAATGCTGCCAGCTCATTTCTAATCAGGGAGACACTGCACAGACAACCCCTGTTAGCCCTGGGACCTCTGAACACTGGCACACTGCAGAAGAAGGTTTATTCTTTTCCAATGGTTAACTTTGACTTTTTTATTACAATTTTATTATTATATAATTTAATGTTATATTATATATATTTATTATGATATTTCATCTTTTTAAGCCCTTCCCAAAGGTTTCATAGCATCCCACACACTATATTTCAGTATGGTCTACACCATCACTTTGCCACCATCCTCAATGTCTCCTGAGTTCACAAAAACTGTATTTAGACAACAGCAATACAACCACTGGCACTGAACTTTTATTACTTCAATTACAACAAAGCAGCTGGCAGTAATATTAACACTACTTAGCATTTATATGCTGCTTTATATCTTCAAAAGCCTGTATAAATATTTGTTAATTAAGCCTCACAAAACTCCTGAGAGATTTTTTTGTTTATAAATAGGCAAACTGAGACAGAGACAAAACAGCTGTTCCCAAAATCGAGATTTTTAGGTTATTTTTAAAAAAGGGAATGGAGATGTCTGGACTTTCAGAATTATAAAAGGACAGCTTAAAATACTCAAAGAACCCAATGGGACATAAACTCTCATGTTGTAAGCATCCACCTCCTCAAAAAACAAAACAAAACAAAAAAATAGTGCTGTCCCTGGGAAGACACAGCTCCCTGCTGCCAGCTGCCCTGAGCCACTTGCATGTCAACATTCAGATTTCATATAAAAACTGAAAATTCTAAGTAGAAAATACTTGTTCCACCATGTATAGAAGGCACTTCTGAGAATATCTTACATTCATATTCAGTAAGAATATTTATTGAAGAGACTTTTTTAATGTGTATTAGACACCTCCCTCACATAGGGAAAATAAATGCCTACACACTCTCTAACACCTCCCAGTGAGGTCTGGAGCTCTAGAAGTGCATAATGAGAGATTAAAATTATTGCCTTGACACAGCATTGTAGGGAAGACATGACTTAACCCACAACAACTTGACTGTCCATATAATTTCACACACAACATTTCCCACTGAGAATGGTGGATCTGAAATGCTTTAGAGAAGTCATTGGAATAAGGGACACAAAAGGAGAGAAAGAACAGAGGTTTGAGTATGCAACAACTTTACTTTAAGAAGTGCCACAAAGCTGAACATGGAGCACTACGTGCAATTGAAGAGTGATATAAAACAAAAAGGGCAGGAAAATAAAGAAACAGAAGAGAAAAAAAATGTAAACAAGAGACTAAAGTTATACCAACAGTAGGATGGGCTAGAATATAGAAGATGGTGGAGAAACACGGCTGAGGCAGCAAGAGAAGGAAGGGAAACCTCAAGAGTTGTCCAGGGAGAGGTGAGCCCAAAGCTGGGGCAAGGCTCTGGGGGCAGCAGATAATGAATCAATAATAATCGATAATGAAACAAGCACAAGAAGGGACACAGTGCCTGCAGTGAGTGTGTCTGACTCCTGGCAGAGGCAGGGTGTTTGTCACCAAGGGTGACTTTCCTAAGGGACATGGAGGTGACAAAGTCCAGATCCCTGCTGCTGTCCTGCCCTCCCCGTGGGAGATAGCACCAGCAGGATAATACAGGTTAGCCCAGATTTAAGAGCCTTAAACAAGTTTGCTGTTAAAACAAACAGATCCCATCCTCTGCCCTGGACAAGACTTTATCCCTGAATACAGGAAGGAAACAGAAAGATGAAACATTACACTAAGGGCTGTGAGAGCACAGGAGGAATTGAAAAGCAATAAATAATACTGGAAGTGGAGCATAGAATAAAGAATTCCACTTTGAGAAAAGTGAGTCTGTGATAAGACTGAAGGGAAAGAAAAAAGCACATTTATTTAATATACACCCTGGCACCCAATTCTGAACGTGAAATGTAAATTTTTATCTCCATCTGAGGGCAGTACAATGCACTCACTGCCTTCTCAAGACATGGTGTGCAAAGCTGAAAATGACTTGAGAGGCACAAGTATAAAAGGTTGACTTCTCCACGTCACTTTTTAAATGGCACAGAAGATCATCAAGCAAAATTTTATTGCCACATGATATCACATACTCCTCATGATGCAACTGCAATTCCTTGCATTATCCTTGCCAGATCATTGAGCTCTCCATGTATCTGAGTGCGTAAGACAATCTACAAGACAAATGTCTCACTCTCTGTATAAAGGTCTCACATTCACATGCTCTGAGTAACAGAACAGCTCATTCAAAAATATTTTTAGGACCTACACTGGGATTCTCACAGGCATTGAATTCTTAAGCAAATTCCTGCATTAACCAGATACCTAACACCTGGAAAACACCAAGTGTCTTTCTAATCTCTTATGGAGCAGGAAAAAAAAAAAAGTTTTCTTCAGCCCAATTACTTCAAATTATATTTTACACTGGAAACAAAGAGATCTTTGTCTCAGGAAATAGAGAAGACCTCAGACACAGTGTGAAAACAAATAAAAAGATCAGTGGCCTCAGAAGAAGGAAGAGTGCATTAGAAGGAAGAGCAAAGTCCTCAGTTTTCATGAAAGGAGCATTCAGAGGGATGAATTAAGTTCTCTCAACCGCCCCAGAATGAAAGAACACGCCCATTAACCAAAGTTCACACTTCAGGTGAAAGACAGTTCGCTAAGAGCTTTAGCAGAACAAAACACAGCAACATCAAATCTACCTGAAGCCAAAACATGGACAAAATGGGGATAATCTTGTACCTCACCAGGTATCTGAAGTACTGAGCAGCAAATGAACTTCTGTGAGCTCGTGTATTTCTCATGTTCCTTAGAACAAGTTTGATGAGGTTGTTTTGAGGAGGGGGTGTTAAAAATAATTTCCTAAAGGGTTTATCTAACGGTGCTGCTGACACCTCACTTCCAGCTCCTCTTTGCACTTGAGACAATTTCTAGAGGGTGAGGAGGAAGAGAAGGGAGTACTGATGGGACAAACAGCAATCCTAGTGCCTGATTTTCTACTTGGTCAAATCTTTAAAAATGCTTTTACATGCAGGAGCAGAAATCAAAGTAATAAAATACAAATCCACCAGGAGTTACTTCTTTATTTTCCAGTCACAAACATTCCTGAGCTACAGACAATAAGAGGAACTCTTGGAGCACATTCAGTGTGAAGCATCCAGCAGCTACAGCCAACTCCAGCCCCAAGAACCACCTCTGGCAGTTTCACAATTAACTCAGCTGAATACAATTCCCCTGCACTCACGGAGAGCTTGAAAGGAACCAGGTGTTCCCTTACCTGCAGGAGTAATCCATAAAATCCATGAACTGTAACATTTTGGATTATAAAAAGACATGTCCTCTCTCTCTCATTTAAACCAATGCAGTATTGAAAGGAAAAACAAACAAAAAACCCAAAACAAAATAAAATCGATAATGAAACAGAACAACAAAAAGACCAAAAAACCCAAACAACCACTTGATCTGTATGAAACGTTTTTTTAAGTTACTGGACATTCATAATACCTACCTTCACTCAACAAATACTGTTCTCAAAATTATTAATTTTTACTAAATATTCTGTTGAAATAGTCAACATTTTCACAGTATTCCAGGAGAATGGTTTAAACATTTTGGTGTTAGCTCTGGGTTTTTTGCTTTTATTTTTTCCTCTGTAGCTTTATAGAGAACCTGACAGTTTCCATGGTTGGTCAGAGTGACAACATGAGTAAGGATCTAAGAACAAAGGCAAATAGAATTCTCTGTCACATCACCACAGTAATGAAGATGCCTGACATGCATCAGAAAACTACACAGCAGAAAATCTCACAGAAATGGGTAAGCTCATGGAAAATACTAACTCTACACCTTTGAGGCTAGAGACTTTGTCTGTTCAGGATGCACAAGGTTGCTGAAGTCCATTCATCAAAAGACAAAGGTAATAAATGCAAAGCAAGTAATTTGTAATTTGCTACTTCCATGTCAGATCTTAACCCTGTGGAGATTCACAGCATGCCTAACTTTAATTACTGAGACAGTGGCATGGAGAGGGAAGGGAAGAAAGGGCTGGAAGCATCCAACTAGTAGCAATTCAAGGCCCTGATCTGGCTAGTATTTCAAAATGTTGCTAAAACTGACGTTACAATCAAAGGCATGTGTTGGTGACTGCAGGCTCACGGCCACAGCCCAAAGTGAAACAGACCTTAACAAGCTGATGCTAACAACATTTCCATTCGTGATTCATTTTTTATCCCCCAGTGTCAATGACACAAAATTAGGAGGGGGAAAAAAAAGAAGAAAACAAAACAGATGTGGAGGTTTGTTCTTCCCACAACATCATGGTCTTTGCAAGATAGATGTGACTCTCCAGTGTCAATAGCTGTAAAAGACACCTTGTCTTAACATTCAGGCTGAGTGACTGCAGAGCACTCTGTTTTATAAACAGCCTTGCAAATATTTTCTACACATACCCAAAACAGTGTCACTGACTTAGGTGGAACTTTCAGTGACTGAATTCCTCTATAGCACAACAGGGAGAGATGCTGTGGCTGCTCACGACTGCACTAACAGCTCAAGATCATGGCAGAACAAGAATTCAGGATAGAAAATTGAAATTCCAAGGCATCAGAGTTAAATCAAAAGCTGCACAAAACAGAATGTCATTGTTTTGGATGAATAAATTGGTGGACGATTCAGAGTCCAACTCTGGAGTTAAGATAAAATGGCACCAGTTACAGCCCCTCCCAAAAAGCAGGAAACATAGTTTCTTCTAGTTTGAAGCATTTAATGGAAAAACTAGAGAACTAGCACTGAAAACAAATCAGCATCTTATATACCAAATTTTCACATTGAAAAATATACTTGGAACCGAGGTACAAGGATCAGGCCATGCATTCTGCACTGTAAGCAGCACAGCTCCAAGGTGCTAAGCTTTTCTTTCTGGCCATCAGCCCCACAGGATGGGAGTCTGGAGAGGTCACACACCAAAGGGCTTCCTTTTTCTGTGCAGCATAGCCAAAAGCTGTCTTTGAAAAAATCCTGTGCACTGATTCACTGCATGAAAAGAGATGCAGGAATTGTAAGCAGCAATATATGAGCAACAAGTGGCAGACACTGAAACCAAAGTTAGCAAGGGCTTTATTAGTGCAATCTTTGTCATGTGGACTTCAAGTCTTCTCTTATCTCCCCACAGTAACTAAAGAGTTCTTATATATTTAATCTATTTTGACCTTTGGGGCTTCAAGAATTTGACTTCAGATGTTAGATTTTAATAAGCTGTCACCCACAGGGAAAAAATGCAGTAGTTATGTGACTGATTTGCCATTTACAGCTGGACTATAGACAGAAAAAAAAAATAATCAACCATATTTCAAGAATTTAGTTGTCACCAAGTGGAAAACTTCAGTACTTTTTTCCATCTGTGCATTTCACAGCAGAAATAATCCAGATTTATCTCACCCTGTCTATTCCTGCTGTATATAACTAGCACCTAATCATAACTGGGTGTTGCTGCTCGTGGGGTGTCACCTCCCTCCAGATAAACCTAATGGGACGCTTTGCCCGCTTTTAAAATGACAGAACCACTCAGAAACCTGCACTCAGAGCTATGAGAAGGCATTTGTCAACACCACAGCCTCCACGAGTGTGTGACAGCACAAGCCAGCTGGAAACCCAAGTCCAAAGGCACTTGCATTTCCAAAGCCTCCCCAGTAAAAGCAGCAGCCACAGGCTGCTCCCGTGGAGCCTTGAGCACAATATCTCCTTACCTGGACACCAATAATGCTGCACTCCCCAGGAACTGTGAATCAGGAGAGATGTGGGGCTCTCCCTCACGCCTTGGAAACTCTGCAAGCTCTTTGCAGTCCCCACCACCCACCGGCTGAGAGGAAACCACCAAAACTCACGGCAAGCCCGACCCAGGAGAGGTTTAATCTCCTCAGAGGGCAGGGGTTGCACGTTTCCAGGGGTATTCCAGGGAAAGGAGAGCGGCCACGCAATGCTGAGCAAGTATTTCTAGTTGCTAACAACAAAAATGATCATTTTTATGTTCTCCCATGTAAGCAACTTTTGCAGCTAACATATAGACGTTGCACAATCACAAACGAGAAGAAGGACAGTCAATAGGAAGGGAGGAGGACCACGTTTTATGATGAAGGAGACGAGTAATTAAAATGTGATCTGTGCTGCAAAGGCATGCGAGATCCATCATTTGGTTAATATTTCAGCAGGCACCACGCAGAGGAGCAATACTTTTACCTTCAGTACTTCACCTCAAGTAAACAAAGCAGACTCCACAAAAGGTCACGCCACTCTGGAGGGTACAAGATTCACCAGCCGAGGCAAAACACAATTTCTGAGTGGGAGGATTTGTTCTCAAACAACATCCTTGAGAAAAACATGTTACACCCTTTCTTCTGCTGCCTGGCTTGAAACTATGCTTTGGTGGAAGCTGCAACATCTCGCTTTTAGTGGATACTGAGGTCACGGGGGGCAGGAACACTTTAAATTATTCCTCAAAATGCCAAGAAAACCTGTTTTCCAAGGCGTGCCCAGATCGCTCGCACGCCGGCAATGAGTAAGGGAGCCATGGCTATGAGAGGGGCAGAAGGATCAAAGACGCCAGGGAAAGTTATGGGAGAGAATGAAAGGGCTGAACAGCGTGGGGAGAGCAAAGACAGCACCAAACAAACCCGCATTCAACAGGATTATCCCACCCCAAAGCTGCTCTTTGCCCGCTACCAGCAACATGGATGGGCAAGCCGGCTGAACCACCGGGGGAGGAATTCTCCCGGCATAAGGACTGAAAAACGAGTCACCTGGTGGAAGGTGAGGCAGCAGCAGCAGCAGGAGGAGGAGGAGGAGGAGGAGGGGGCAGCCGCACGGACGGTGCCCCAGGGATGCCCAGCCCGGCGGGCAAGGTGCGAGCAGGTGCGGCGGGCACAAACACACCTACACGGACACTCACACACACCTACACCATATTCACACACACCGAGGGCTTCCCGGGAGTGCAGCCAGCCGGGGGGAAGCTGCAGCAGCGACCACCGTGCCCGAGGGAGCCCCGGAGGGAGTTCTGAGCCCGCCTGTCCGAGCCCAGGGCGGCGGGGATGGAGCGGGGGCAGCGCCCCGCAATCCGCCGGGCGGGTTTTGGGGTGGCGGAACAAGGCGGGGGTTCGACGCCGAGGGGAAATGCCATCCCATCCCACCCCATCCCACCCCACCCCAGCAGCCCCTTACCTTGGCCCGGGTCCTCCCTCCTCCCGGCTCCGCTCCGCTGCGCGCCGCCAACAAAGTGCGGGAGCGGGGCGGGCAGCGGAGCGGCGAGCGGAGCGGAGCGGGGCCGAGCTCCCTCTGCCGGGCACCCTCCCCGGCTCCAGCCCCAGCAGTTCCAGCCCCAGCAGTTCCAGCCCCAGCAGTTCCAGCCCCAGCAGTTCCAGCCCCAGCAGTTCCAGCCCCAGCAGTTCCAGCCCCAGCAGTTCCAGCCCCAGCAGTTCCAGCCCCAGCCCGCGGATCTCCCGCTCTGCGCCCCGCGGAGCCGCCTCCATCCTTCCTTCCCTCCTCCCCGCTCCCTCACCGTGCAAAGGTGGCTGAAACGTGGGAGCTTAAAGTCAACGTAAACGCTTACCATAATAATAATAATAATAATAAAAATACAAGGCCACACGCACAAACCTACCACGACTCCAAAGGAACATCCTTCCCCCGGAGAAGTGGGTGTAGCAAAAGCACCTTTGGAACGACTGGTCTACCAGAACCAAAGTCTCCCGTCTCTGCTCGAAAGGCCGGGTGAAATCTCCCAGCTGTTTGGTGTTGTTTCCATCCGGCACCGCGTTCCCCCCGCTCTGACAAGCCACACGTGGCTTTGGCTCGGCGCAGGGAATGGTCCCTGCGGGCGCTCGCAGGTAGCCAAAGTCCTCACCCCGCACTGCCAGCACAGCCGGGAGGGCTGCGATGAGCCACTTCCCTCCTAAAACCGGCCTCTTCCACGAGAATCTGTTTTCACTGATCTCTCTTTCAAATAAGTTTTTGCCTTATGTGGCTCCAGAGAAAAGCTAGAAAGCACAAACCTTTTGGCGTATGAAAAAGAATCTCTATTAGGGGGGTGTGTAGGAGAGCTAGTCTGATTTTTGAGGTTCTGCTCCTGATTTTCAATAGGATTCAATCGCCAATCCAAAAAGATTTACACACCTGCTTAATTACCTTCCCGAGGCTCCTTCCAGGCTTGACCAAGATCCCTCAGGAAGATCAGAATCATATCTGGAGCACGCAGCTATTTCCACCGAGCCGCGGTTATCCACACGGAGCAACAGGTCCTCTGTGCTACAGACTTTCTGTGATTCCCTCTCCAAGAAACCTGCGGAGGAAAAGTATAAACTAACGAAAGAGCAGCTGCTCGCTGAAATTTCCACTCAGTTCCAAGAAACGAGACTTGGCAGGTCCTTGCTTTTTATAACACTCCGTGACTCATTCGCAGAAGCAGGTGAAGTCAGAGCCATCCCTGCCAGAGTCCTGCCCCTGACGGCTTCACCAGGAGGACACGGATCTTCCCGATTTTGGGAAAAAAATATAAAATAAAGTAATAATAA